>NW_010431936.1:11995-12755 GCF_000710305.1 Buceros rhinoceros silvestris
GAATGTCAGGGCAGCCTTTTCTTCACTCTCGTAAAGAACAGGCTGCCCATATGTCTCAGTAAAACTGGAAATCAAAATCATCTCAAAGCCAAGGAGGTTATTAAATCAGAGGTTAAGGAAAACCTCAGAATAATAAGCAGAATATGGCTCTAATGATAACAAAACTGTGACTGATTTATACTGCAATCCATAAGGTCCTTGATTATCAGGAAATGTCATTGTTAAGTCCCTCGCTTTCCTTACACGGAAGGAATAGGTCAGGCCTGGTGAGTAGCATGTTTCTGAAAAGGCCAATAAATGTATTACACTTCAGTCGCCCTTTCGCTGCTCTTTGTATAGGGCGGAGAGCGGAGAAAAATCCTCTGACAGGACAGACAATTGTTTAATTTATTTTTGTTTGTAAAATGTTTATGAAAAATCATGTATGCTTGTGGGGCTGTGGAAATAATGTTTGCACGATTGATGTGAGAGGTGCATATGCAAGGTGTCTTAAGCAGATACGGTCTGAACGCCGTTCAGAGCATTTGTGCTTGCTGATATTATTGTCTGTTTGCATTGCACTAATGCCTCGGGGCCTCAGCTGGAATCCTTGCCTTTCAGGTTGAGTACAGGCATGTGTTACACAGTATTTCAAAGGTTTTATGCGTGTAGGTGGGTAATACATAAACCGGCTAGAACGAAATGAAGGCAGTTCTGCAGCGGGTCAGTGGCAGAGCTGTGGGGGTTCATTGCCAGCAGGACCCTACTATCTGTTTTTCTA
>NW_010431936.1:12811-14663 GCF_000710305.1 Buceros rhinoceros silvestris
GGGGTTTCATTGCCAGCAGGACCATACTATCTGTTTTCCTAGTTTTAATGCCAAAGTGAACCAATTAATTTTTGAAAAGGAGTCGGTGAAAAGTCTGTGTAAACAGATAGCAGAACTTTCTCAGAAAATGTGCATCTGCCACTATTGTTCTACTCTTACTGTTTTGGTAGTGTGCAGTGTGCTCTGTTCCTAGTAGACTTAACAATTCTTTTGCTGGTATAGGAGTAATTTTTAAATCCTGTTGACTGTCTCATTTTTTTCTATGGAAAAAATATGGTATCAATGGAAACTTTCTTTGGGGAAACATGAGAGTTTGGTTGGATGCTCTTAGGATAAATTGCAGGTGCTGTATTAAAAACCATGGTAGAGAAAAACATGTCATTCAGTCTTCCTAGCCTCTGTGTCCTACTTTATTCTCCAAAGCACACTTAACATGCAAGAACCTAGTCTGCCATCACTCCAGGGTAAGTACGTGCTCAGGACAGAAGACATTTCCATTTCTATTTTCAGATTGTTTTCTCAGAATGAATGAATGGATTATAGCCTCTCCCTTTTCTTGATGCATCAGGACTTGGCATCCGCTGAGGCATTTGATTGAACCTATGTGGTGTTAATCCTATCCACTCATATATTCCCTCTTCCTTAACAGATGCATTGAGTGATCAATTATGATGACTGATAAAGGATCAATACTACTAGTATTTTTTAAATGTTCATCTCTCTAAATTACTTAGAGCAAAAAAAGCTTGCATTTTAAAAAGCAGCTTCAGTTTCTGTAAAAGCGTAGCCTGATGCTTTCTATATAGTCATAATGATGACTATTTTAAGGGTTTTACCATCTCTGTAGTTTGTAGCAGGACTTCAGTATTTATTAAGAGGATAATTCTTACAGTAAGATGGTCCTTTCTGCTTGATCTGTTGAAATCCTTTCAAATTTGACTGAGTCATAAGCTATCTCAAATTGCGTGTAAAGAGGTATCGCTAATTTTTAAAAAATTAATAGCAACAAATTGATAGTTGTTTGTTATATTAGTACTAAGAATATCCATAGTTTTAAGTGTAAGTTCAAGAATTATGTGTCAAAGTATTTTTTACTTGTCAAGTTTTTAGAACTGAACAGTTACATCCGTGCAGATTTTGATGTTTACTCATAAGTAATTTCCGCTGAAAAGCATTTTACAAGCATATAGGCTGAGTACGGGACCGAACTCCCAATGAAAGGTGGTTGCGGATAATTCAATGTCATATAAATCCTGCTGAGCACCTACCTGTGCCTTCAGATACCTCATAAACTCGTGATTGTCGGTGACGGGAACTCCCAGCTGTAGCAATTATCTTGACAAGTTAATATGGACATTCCAAATGTGGCAGAAAAGAAATTCATAGCAATGCCTGCCTGGTAGGTGACCTTTGAACGTGCTTTGAGTGCAGCCCCCTCTGAACGCTTAAAATACATGCTGCCTTCATTAGTATCTGCTGGATTCCCCTCCAACTGTTCTTACCAAAGGCAGAATCCTGACTACCTTCTATAATGTTGAGGTTTAACCACGTTAGTTACATATATATGCATAAAAACTGTACAAAAGGGATGGGAGGGAACTGCAGAAAGTTTTCATCCATTTTTTACTTGAGTATGAATTCACAGGATCGTGCTCCTTCAGTATGAAATTCTCTACAGCAATTCTAAGCTGTGCAGTGTGAGAGACAGTCCTGTAGCTGTAGCTGTACTGTAAAACCTAATTTGCTGCATAAAATATGAGAGCTATAGTGAAATATGAGCCTGGAGAGCAACTCTTTTGGTCTGGAGTAGTCAAAAGGTTGGCATGTATAATGCTATGAAAATAAATGATGT
>NW_010431937.1:0-10625 GCF_000710305.1 Buceros rhinoceros silvestris
TATTTATTATTTATTTATAAATATTAAGTATTTATTCTTTATTATTCAGGAATTTATGAGTTTTTACAGTCCCTAGTGCAACATGCTTATTTACAAAGCCCACAAGAGGGGAAAAAATAGAGTAACCCCCCTCAAAAACCTCAGCAAGCCTGCTACACAAAGTTAAGCCATGCAATGTTACTATGACAGACATGACCATGGAAGAGGCAGCGTGCCAGCAAAAAGTGTCTTTGCATTGATATTGATTGAACATAAGCAAGCACCTTGCGGGACATCTGCCTGAACAGAAGAATTTTATTACATACCAGATTAAACAAGAATTTGGCAAAAAGAGCTGAAAAGTGAGGATAGCAAATCTAATGTGCTGCACACATCCTCAGATGCACAGTGGAGGAAGCAATGAGGTAAGATGTGCTAGCTCCTGGGCACATCTGTGTTCACGCTCTACTGCCATTGCCAGTGATGTGTAAAACATTGATTTAAGCATGTTCCAATGACGTTTTCTTGTCTAGTGGTGCCTTTTCTGCAGGATAATGGGCAGCATAGTCAGTTCTGGATGTTCGGTTGGCACATTTCAGGTAGCTGAGATGCCTTTCAGAGCTGGACACTACAGAGCTGCAGGAAACACAGCTTTTGTTGGCTGGTGAAGTCACAGGGTAGAAATGATTCCGTATACAAAATAAGAAGGCCAATCATCTGAGCTGTAAAACTGTTTCCAACAATTTTTTCAGGTTGTTCCGCTATCTCATCTTTAATAATCAAGCCATGAAAAAGCAAGCTACTTAACTGCAGAGCTGCAGTCTCCCTGGTGGGTCTGTCTATTAGCCCCCAGTGCTTTGTAAGCTGCTTAATCAGTTCCTAACATTGGTAGTAGATGTTTTAGAAGCAATCAGCAGCTTATCAAGGACCCTGTGGGAGGGAGGGAGGGTAAAAGTCACAATTCATCCATTGATTTAGCAGTTCCCTTTAGCATGTTTCTTTGTGTTTGTGTTTGCAAGACACCTTCTCTTCCCCTGAGGGCCCCAGCCCCAAACTTATCATATTTAGAGGCAATATAATTTGATTACCGTTTCTGCTGGGGTGGGTTAAATTGCATTTACCTTTTAGCCTAGCTGTATCCTTGTTGTCAGCCTGGAGAGGGTTTTCCACATTGCAGAAGCTCCAAGTTTGAAATTGGATTGCCTGTTTTTTGTCAAAGTGGAACCAGCGTGGAAAGGGGAGAGGGGCCCCATTGAGAAACCAAATTCACTAGTGGGAGAAACACCAATGCCCTTACAGCCCCTGCCTCCTCCTTGGTTTGCCCCTTACCACTGCTTTCTCGTGATTGCTCATCATTTTCTACTGGCCTGCAGTTTCAGTGTTTTTTAATCCTAGAAGTTTCCCCTCCTTTTGATTCCTCTGCTGCCTGTTTCCTCATATCCATGGGCTGCTTTTGCACTGTATCCTGCTGTCATGTAGATTGTGTGTGTTTGGGGAATTAACTAAAGGGTTTATTAAAGATTAATGGAAAGATAAGGCATGGTGAGTAAATTAGAAAAGCGGAGAGGGGTAATCTGCAGATATAAGCAACCTTTACCCTGTTTAGTCCCAGCTCAATTCGGATTTGTTTCCTAGCCAAGTTCTCTTTCAAGATCCTAGCAAACATGGGTTGTTTCCTACCAAGCAACTGAGTTTCAAAAATGTGGTATGAGCATCTGTTCTTAGGTGCAAAAAAGTTGAAATGTTTGTTTGCCAGTAGATGAAGCAACATATAATACTATTCTAAAATTAAATTGAATTTAAATCTCTTTCCAAGGGTAACAGAGCTCTGTGCCTAGACCTTATGGATGTGGCAGAATACGTACTTGAGGTATCTGGTGGTCTGGGGATGGTTGTCCCTTGGATCCATTTGAACAGGGCTCTACTGGGGAAGAACTTAACTGTGAGTTTAAATCATGGTGAGGTTGTGGTTTTGCTAGTACTTTACTCATTAACAAGTGCTTGTATCGTAGGTGTGAGTAGGCCTGACCTTTAACCAAAAAGCCGTGAAGTGATGGTCTTTATTTGTATGTACATGTTTATTTAAAATAAGCACAAACACACATATGTACCCCATCAAGGTTTCACTGCAGACCAAGGCCCCAGGGGCTGCATTGAAGTTTCCAGTAAGTCTATCTATGAGCGTTCCTATGGGGTACATATTCTCAGAATCCTCTTGCCATTGTCTTTGGAGGTGTTAGCAGATAACTAATTAGATGCATTCAGATTTAGCAAGCAGAAACACAAAGTGTGACAGCTTGCCTATTCTGCCCCGTTGGCTACACTTGCTTTCCTTTCCAGCCCTCCCTGGCATCATCTGTCCAGAGAACAATCTGCCCTGGGTCACCCATACCACCAGTGCACTTAGCTTATTCGGGGGTAGTCCATTTGACTAAGACTTTAAAGAGGGAGACCTCCGGTTGTTAGGAAGCAAGTATTCACTCCTGAAATTGCTGGTTTTAACAATGGAAAAATGGATTATTCTTATTTATGTGTGGTATAGCCCTTGATGGTGCAGTTGCAGTCCAGGGTAGCTTCACCCTAAACTTGCTGGAGGTTCAAACTCTGTTCTCTGCTGGCATTACTAATGGACATATCACGGGTTTTGTGGACATAGTTTTTTACTCCACCTTGCACGAAGTATGTTTTTTTTGTGTGACTGCTGCTTTTGGTGAGACTAACAGTTTTTAGGATGTTAGACACTGATTTTGACAGAAGCTGGCTCAGACAAGACTCTTGCATTTCTTAGGAAAAGTAATTCTTGCTACTTACACTAGATTTTCCATATTAATGGGAGCTTTTAAAGTAAAAGACGTGAAGTGGCTATTGTCATGACATCAAAATTCATGTACCTAATCCACACATAGTTAGTTAATGTCTTATGTGTTTTTTGTGTTAAATATAAAGATATACAAGTGTGCAAAGATAATTGCAGTGATGGTCTTTACTGTAGAAATATTCTTACTCGTTGCAATTATGTCATTCTGGTTATAGTACCCCCAAAAGATACAGTAAAATAAAAAGAATCCATGTAGCAGAAAAAAATGACTGGATGTCAAGGATGGAAATTGTGAGCAGGATGGGAGATTTAAAAAAACAATTATTCGAAGACTTGTTTACATAAGAACACTCAGAAGAACAGATAGAATTGACAAAATATGGGAATTTAAAATGATGGGTTGAATTACATTGAAACACTGTGTAAATAACGTTATTCAAAATATAAGAGACTTTCATTTGTTTTTTCTCTATTTACTTTGGAAGCAAAGTGAGCTAAGTTGTATTAAGGCCATTTTCATTCTGAATGTGTGTGTCCGTGCAGGGATTTAATGTAGTATAATTATCTATTTTAACATTGTAGATAAACTAATCCATTAAAACTTAATTAAAACATTCATTTACTTCAGATCAACTTTCCTGACTACCTACCTGTAAATGAACCTACAAACAATGCGAAGAGCAGTGGTGAGAAATGAACAGGAGAGCCCTGTTCTCACTATAATATAGCACAGGTCATACAGTGAATATGAGATAGGCATGAAAATCCTTAATGAAAATGCTTCTTTGCAGAACATCCAGCAAGCATAAGGAGCTTAATGCCACAGTAATATTATTGAGGGCAGAAGTTTATCATCTTTGAGAGGATTAAATATCCATAATGAGAATGTCCACAACACTATGAAAGATAAAGAGATTATAAGATTTCAGAATAGATACGTTATTTACTGAGGAGATCAGGAAGATGGCTTCCCTATTGACAGACTGATCAGTGATTTAGTCTTCCTCTGTTGTATACAGTACTGATTACAGAGTCTGATGGGGTTTTGGACAAAGGTGACCAGTTGATCTGACAGAAGCATTCCCAATATGAAAATCTTAATGTTTCTTAGAACAAATAGTTAGGTCTCATTCACTTTTAACCCATGCTGTAATTTCGTCACACCTTCTTTTCCAATGGCAAATTTGGTTCCTCCCTATGTTTTCCTAAAGTGAGATGGAGGGGGAGATTGGAGATGCTTTTTCCAGCATTCTTGCATGTGCAGAACTTCAGGCTGATTTAGACAAGCTGTTTCATGAGTCCCAGCAATAGCAAAGTCTGCAAGGAGATGTGGACTTTTTTTTTTTTTTTCCACTCTTTATGTGCTGGATTTTTCAGAGGTACAGCTTCCTCATACAGTTACTGAGAAATGCTCAGCTTAGACTTGTAACAAACAGCCTGATGACTTCCAAGCCCATCAGTGGTGCTCTGCTGTTCTTGCCCAACAGTTCACTTTTATTGATGCATAAAAAAGCATGGGATGTGGCACCTAACCCACATGCCTCTGCTGGTAAAGCCAGTAGTGTGCATGTGGCTATATTGATTGAGCAAACTGGGTTTTGGCCAACATACTTTGGACTTGCTCTAGTTTTAGAAGTGTTACTAGGATAGGTGCATGACAAACACCACCCACCCCAGCCCCCCCGTTAACAGATATAGCCATACTTGTGAAAGTATTAGTGCAAACTCAGTTACAGGAATAAGAAAGTCTTTTGCTGTCATTTGTTTCATTCAGTGATTCAATATAAGCTGTATCAGCTTAAACTTTCATTTACCCGTGTAGCTGTACCAGCAGACACTTTTAAGTTTAGGCAAGCCCTTTTTTTTGCTTGAGGGGCAGGAGGTGGCAAATGAGAAGGAGAATTAGGTTTATGGCAGGCCTGGCTATGCTGAGAGGGCTGAAGATGTTATGTTGCAGTTCTCTGTGGGAGTTAACTGTGCTCAGCAAGGACAGCTAAATGCCAGGCACTTCTGTGCTACAGCTGCCAAAGTTCATAGTTCAGCACCATAGCAAAAACATTCATTTACCTACCCAGCCTCCCAAGCAAGAGTTGGCACAGCGTGTACAAGAGAGATTCAAGTCTTGCAGTGCCTTGCTACCAGTATTCAGCTGACCACAGGTCAGAAGATGTTCCTCAGAACTGGTTTAGAACAGTGGTGAGTTTTAACTGACATGTCAGGTACAGCCTCTGCTCTTAAATATTTGGTAGAGGGTGGATAGAAGCAGATGGTTGTGTGGGAAGGCGAGAGGTGTACATGTTAATTTGTACAGTGGTCCAGTTCTAATCCTAAGGCACGTGAGATCTGGAATCTCTGCTCTGCTGCAGGCTTTCTGTGACACACAGGACAAGTAATTCCTAATGGGATTAAGGTAAAATGGGTCCCATTTTACTATGTGTATGTTTAAAATAGACATCCTAAGCACAATGAAGTTTAAAAGAGGGCAACCAGCCCTTTGGAGGGGTGATTTATCTCATCTATTTTAAATATGTTGTGCAATTTAAATGCATGAAGATTCTGAGGCACTTAGACAACTCTGTACTAGAACTATGTAAACATACGTCTTGGACGGTAATAACATAATGGTAATGGCCACCTTTACATCCTTCCTGTATGACTCTGGTAACTGTATTAGCAGAAGAATGTGAAAATAGTCCTTGGATGGGAAAAACACTCCATATACATTTACGTAAATATTAAGAAGGTCTGATAGCAAAATAGCAATTAAACAGCTTGTGTACTTTCCTGTGGCTATGGCTCATCACTCATTTCTGTCACTCCCTGGAGTTTGCTAGCACTGAGCTGCCTGTCAGCAGAACAGGAAACTTCAGGTTAGCTGATAATCCAGGTGTGTGTCTAACTCCCCAAAGTGCTGACAGCTCTGCTTACAATTAGTGGTAATGGCAGTGATCTTACTGGCGTTTCCTTTTTACCGCAGCTCTGCTGGGGAAGGGAGTTGCTGTCATTCAGAATGGCTCATGGTCAGGCAGAGAGCGTGACAGAGCAAGCCAGGCTTACGGGGAAAGAGCTGGCCAGGAGCGTTTTGGCAAGTAGCAGCCAAGAAGAGAAGTTCATCTTAGTTAGGTGTGTTGAAGTCTGGAAGGCAAAGTGTGGAGATACAGCAAGATTGTTGATAGATATTTCAAAAGCAGAACTGTTTTTTTGCACTGCTTAAAACCAGAGTTTTCAGCAGGTTTTATTAAATACATGTGGTGCTTTTCCATGTGAATATGTAATCTAGGCCACTTGGGGTAAGTGTGGCTTTTTAGAATGGAACTCCATTTAAAACAACCCAGCAGTGGTGCCAGTGGCTCACAGGAGCTCCTGAGTTGAGATCTCCAGACATACTTTATAGAAGAGCCAGTAGCAGTACAAGCGACTCCTTTTTCAGTGCTTTGTGCTAACCAGGTTTCTTCTGTGCTTTTTTTGCTGTACAGAATGAAATGCCCAGTAATGGAGATCACAGTAAGCAGTGAGAGAGATTGGGCTCTAACCTCATTGCTGTACTTCACGTAAAATGTCTATTCAGGATAGGCAGCTGGACGTATCTCAAGGAATAACGTCCTAAGAAAACATTTTCCAAGGAAACCAAATATCGTCGCAGGGCTACTGCTTGGATGAGGGAAGAAAAATTTTTTTTAGATTTTTTTTTTAAATGTACTTGGTACTCAGTTTTTTTCAGAGTTACCCTAGCCATTTTCTTGATACATTGCTTTCCTTTTAAAAAATCTCTCAGAGGACTCCTCTTTAAAAATGCTCTGATACAGTTCTGTGCAAGGCAGGAAAGTTTCTAATTTTGTGGTCTCACTCATGAAGTAATGTGGGCATGTAGAGTCAGTTAATACCTCTGCATGCAATTGCCTGCTTAATCTTTAAAAAAAAAAAGGGGAGGGGGCAAAAAATAAAAGTACATATATAGTCTCTGCCTGAATGCGTATTTGCTGGTGTGTGTATTTCAGGTCACGTATGTTTTTAAGCTGAGGAAAGTGCTTTCTCTTCTCTACCAGCCAAATTCCTGGTACTCTTTCAACCTTGTTTGGTTAAAACAGCCTTTAACCTGTGCTTGAATACCTGCTTCTTAAAACAACCTATAATTCATCCCTGCAACAAGATTAGGAGAACTTGGGGTGTGACAAAATTGACACGTAGCTGCCTGGAAACCTCGAGGAAAGACAACTGAAACAGTGAGTGAGAAGGCAGAAGTTGTGGGGCTGGAGTCTCGTTGCAGGGGTGGCCAGGGAGCTGGCACAAGCGATGTCCAGGTGTGGTGTTCGTACTGATACAGTTACATCTCTTTCTCACTTGTGTCAGCTGCTGAAATTTCAGGCTTTTCTTCCTTTCTCTGAGAGGAGTGGGGGAAGGCTTGGAGGGACCTTGTCATCCTCTCTGTCTCTTGCCGTAAATTCTCTTGGAGTTTCAGCAGTTTGTCCCTCTTCCCCAACCAGTGTAAAACTGTCCCTTCACCTTGCCCCCTGCTTGTCACAGATTAGCAGCATTTGCTTTTAAGCTTGTTTTGTTTTTCCGCCTCTTCCCAGTGTCTATTATAGTTAGTGGCTAATATGTGGAATATCACTTTAGTACCAAATTAAAGTGCAGCACGTTGAGTGGTCTGCCTTGGAAGCACCATGAACACCAAATGGCTCTGCCGTCAGTGCAGACAACTGCCTGGTGCAAAGAACTCAAAGGGAGCTTGTGATATCTGTTTATTCAAATCCTCACTCATTTCTCCTTTAGTTTGATTTATGTGGTGGTTGGCTTTGTGGCATTTTTTTTGTTCTTCACAGTGTTTATCACCAGGTTTCCTTTCGGGATGTTCTCTGCCCTGTGTGATGACTTAACACAGCACAATGTGTGGTTGTGAGATGTTGCTTTGTTTGTGTCAAGGCCAGCAATGGCAAAACAGTGTCATGTGTGTCAGAGCCAGCACCTTGCTGGCCTCATCTGCTCCTGTCCACCCCGTTGTCACCGATATGCCACAGGCTGAACAGACCTTTGGGACAGCCAGGGCCCTGCAGAGGCCCTGCAAAGAAGAGAGAGAGGATGGGGGTGGTATCACCCTTACTGTCGGGATTGGGATTGTGGCCCATAACAGCAACAAAAGATAAGGCTCTCCTGAAGCTACTGTATTCTTTTTCAGTTTGTTTTACAGCAATGTATGGCAACTGATTCTAGTGTGCACGCACACAAGTATTGAGAAATCATTCTTCTCATAAGTCATTTGTAATTTAAATAAACAAGGCAGGCAATCTGGAAGAGATGACAGGGAGTCAAAATGGAACAAGGAGAGCTGACTAGACCAGTGCATTGCACAAAAGATGGGGCAGAGTTGAGATCTGATATCTGCCCCCCTGGGGCTTTTACCTCACAATCATCCTTCCTCCTTCCACTTCCCTTTCCTCTGAACTGAAGATTAATTGTGCATTGAAATCGTAACAAGAATTTGCAGTGTTAAGAATCTGGCGAACGGAAGGGAAAAAATCCTCAAGGAAATTAGCAGTCCACGAGCATTGTCTGTTCCCTAGATATAAATGACTAGGAACTTCCCAGCCAAGGAATATGTTTTCCCTTTCTTTTCTCTGCGGCTTGCATTATCCTTAGCTAAGCATATTGTAGCACGCTTATCTCCAAGTCTGTGTTTTCATCGCAGAAATTCCTGCCCTCGTGAAATCTGTGCCAGTGCGGAGATTCCATTTACCCTTTGCGCTTTAATCCCCAATCTCCATGCTTAAGGAATGCAGAAAATACCTCCTTGTTCTCTAGCTAGCAAACAGGTAAAGGCAACGATTGCAGCTTTCCTGCCCCAGTCTGGTTTTGTTCTTCCTGGCTTGTGACAGAGATCACCTGTGACAGAGAAGAGAATGCGTCAGAAAATGGTTTCTGAAACAGATTGTCCAGTGTAAGGATAGGAGGTAATGTGTGAAACAAAGACAGTTGACTGCAGCAAGAGAGCTCTTAGGCCGGCATCAGGAACAACTTCCAGATGTTTTGAGCAGTGGAGAGTTGTGAGGTCTCTGTGGTGAGAAGTTTTTAAGCAAGTCAGACAGTCATCTGTTACTTGGTGGTGCTGCAGGGTGAGGAATAAACTAGAGGTTTCTAGGTGTTTTTCCTAGCCCTATTTTCTTAAATCATTGGTAGTTCTTTCAAAAGCATATTCCTCATCTGTCCTGGAGATGAAGAAAGACTACTGAGTGTTTAGTCCTCCTCCACAAAGCTTCTACCGGTGGAATTTGGAGATTAGTGAGCTCAGTGGAGAATCCATGCCAGTCTGTCCAGTACCTTTTACTTTCCCTTCATTCAGTCCAGGAAGCACATTCTCTGTGGTGCTCTGAAGTCTAGGCAAAACAGGAGCTTACCTCTGAGCTTGCTAGCAAAAGGCTCAATTCAGACTAGCTGTTTCTGGAGAGGTAGAAGGAAAACAACCAGGAAGAGGCAGAAACCTGGTCTTTAGAGGGTGGTGAAAAGCTGTGCGCAGTTGCAGACTGCTCCTTCAGATAACTTCCTTCTGCCAGTCTTGCTTATGACACTTCTCTCAGTAGTTAAAGTATTTTCTATCCCTTCAACGTATGTAATTGGGGATGGTGAATGAGCTTCATGTCTATCGCCCTTTTTATTTTCTCAGTGCCTCTTGGCCTTTTCATGTCTCTTCTGCATTGCGTCACTGCCTCCTGGCAAATTCTGTCTGTGTCTGTCTCTCAGAGCCAAGTGTGTGTCTGGCCTTGAGAAATAGTCGTAAATTTTGTTCTGTCAGGAGGAGAGGCCAGGACAATCCAGCTGAGATTTGAACCTGTAGTTCAAGGTGTTTTAGGGATTTCGTATCACTTCACCCATCCCCTCCAGGCGTCGCTTCTGTCTGTCATGTAACTCAGACTGGAGAAATAAGTGGAACAGATTGCTCTGTGCTTCAGAAGAAGTTACAAGGCAAACCTGTGTCTTTAAAGAGAATGCCTTCTAATAAACGTTATCTGCAGAGAAGTACACCAGGCCCTACATAAGCAGTTAATGTTACTGCTTCAGCGTTGGCTTATAAAACAACTTTATCACCTCTATGATGATAATGATTAACAAGCTGATTTACAAGGGTGGGGTCACAAAGTCATTTGGCAAATTTAGCTTTGTATGACAGTGGCAGTGAAACAGAACCTGAGCTAATTTACAGTATTTTCACCAGTTTACCCTGGTGTGGGTCTTTTAAGCAGAGCAGTAGCAACACATACTCCCCTGTGAGAATAATAACCAGTGTTTCCTCCTGTGCTTCTTGTACATGACAAAATTACAGGTCCAGGTCTGAGGATTCGGGAGAGTCTGGGACATTTCTAGCTTTCTTCTCAGTGTTTGTTCCCTGATTGCTTAGTCACAGTGAAGTGACGGTGTTCCTAGACATGCTATTACATGCTGCCTGTGGTTGTTGTCTGTCCCTTGTGTCAGAGCTGGCAGAATATACAGATGTGGGTAGATGTCTCTTCCTTCTCTTACGTTCTGGATAGCTTCTGTTAAAATATACTTCATCTGTTGATTCTCCATTATCTTGGATCTTAATATAAGAAAAAATATTTTTAACTGCTTCTGATTTTACTTCCATTATAGTACATTGAAAATTGCACAGACTAGCAAATTTAATCTAACAATTATTTTAATCCAGAAACCCTTGATGTAGTTTTACATACCATGACACTTTTCAGAATTTGGACTTCTTAACCTTGGCAGCGCCTCACATTAAGTAGAAGAGTGTATTTGAAAGCTTGGCAAGCTGTATGCCCTTTACCGCCTGTCTTGACAGTCGTCGTGCAGG
>NW_010431937.1:10801-15566 GCF_000710305.1 Buceros rhinoceros silvestris
TTAGAAGTTGGTAAAAATGCACGGACAGGGTAGGAGATTTGATGACCCTCACTCAAATTCACAACATAGGCTTCTGCAGAGATGGAGGTCTTAACTCCTTACTGTTTGCTTCTTGGCTAGCATTGCTGCCTGGGGCCGTGCCCTCAAAACAAACACTCACTGAAAAGAGAAATGTCTGAAGACTGTAGTGTTTATTCTTTCCTGTCCAGGAAGTTCATCATGACTGATAGATTTCAGTGTTGATTTATGTGGCCATGGTGCAAATGTTGGGTATTTCTGTGGACCTGGTCTGATAGGGGGAGGTGTTGTTTGAAAAAATAGTGAATTACAGCTGACTCATCTTTTTTCTTCTGTTTCCACACATCCCCCCCGCCCAGTTTCCCCCCAAAAGTTCATGTAATATTACCCCTTTGGGAATGATACAGTCTGAGTTTGGCTAGAAGTTACATGCTTACCTTGTCAAATCAATATTTGATTGGTTTTCAGTGGCACCCAGTCAGAGGCTTCTGTTACATCTTTTCGAATTTAAGTAATTGTCAGGGACTGGAACAAACTCTAAATTTTGTATTAGGGTTTTTGGGGGCTTTTTCTTTTCTTTGTTCATTCTTTCTTTCTTTTTCTGTTTTTGAAACAAAGTTACTAAAGCGTGAGTTTACGTTACCTTCTCTCTGAGTTAGAACTCTCAGGAGAGACAAGAAGTTCTGCCACTGTTACCTTGGCCACTTTTCCAGTTTGTTTTTTAATATGAAAACATATATTGCAACACTCTGCTTACTGCATTGCTCTCCTGTGGGACTGGTTTGTGCAACCCTCCTTCATGCTGGTAAGTACATTTTCATACAAGGAGTCTTTGACTGAAAAGGAAAGACAGAGTGACTTGACTTCTCTCTGTTGTAATGGTCTCTGTTGTAATGGGGTTTTGGACGCCCTGTACTGTGCTGCATGGGAGGAGAAGGTTTAGAGGCAAGACTAGGGCTAGGGAATGGGGACCTTCAGAGATGGACTTCTACTAGCACTGTGCTCAGCCTGGAGAACTCAGATGAGGGATGGGGTCAGGACAGGGCTATAGCTCATCATGTGTTGGAGGTGAGGCGACTGCCTCTGCTGCAAGGCAGCATCATGTGCTCAGAAACTTGTCGTGAAGGTAGGCACAAGGATACCAGTGGAAGTCCCCTGGGCTACACGTGCTGTTGCTGGAAGTCATCTGTGGCTAATGGTCCTGTTGCGTGCATAGTGGACCACTGGGGATGATTTTTCTGCCTGTGGAAAACGTGGGAAATGACCTTTCCAGTTCTCATTCTCTGGAGACAGCTGGCTGCCTGCTTGTTTCTGAAAATGTCACCTTGGTAGAGTGAAATAACTTCCAATCTTTGGGTAGAAGGATCAGGAAACCCCTGGGGGCCAGCACTCCTCCTGACAAGTCCGTAAACTTTGACTGATCATGCATTACCCTCATGATCATATTAATGTGATGTATCCACCACATCTTGCTGAATCAGGGTAAACATAACCCACTACATATATGTTGTGACTTCCCACTGCCCAAGGCTCTCGCAGCCGTTGCCAGCATTGTCTTGTCTGCCAGCATTCAGCAGTCCCCATATTTCCCTCCCACCTCACTCATTCAGAGCATAATTGTTTCTTTGGATTTATTCTGCTACCTAACTGAACAGTAGCTCAAAGATATACAGAGAAGAAAGTTTGGTTTACCTTTATTCATATCTTTGACTTTTATGAGAAGTCTCTCTTCCTACAAATAATGTAAAATAATTGTCCCAATATCCATTTGGCATGTGTTCAGCCAGCTCCTGCTGGCTTCTCCTCTCTCCACCCCCCCACCAGCAGCCCCAGCACCTGCAGCTGTGCTCTGGCCAGAGGGATGCTCTCTGCATGTGGGCAGGGAGCCAGTATGAGAGGCTCCTCCAAAACACAGTTTACCCCGTTTAGTGTGGGAGATATGCGGCAGTTAGTGTAAAAAAGCAGTGTTTGGTTTGTTGGTTTAAATTTTAAGTACTTTGAGGGCAGGGCCTGTCCTTTGTGTGTGTATGTGTGGGTGTGTATTTTTAAACAATTCTAATGCGAGACGCAGTTAGGAGCTGCAGCTTGCAAAGCCTCAGCTTTCTGTCCTGTGGCAGCTTAGAGAAATGCTTTTCCAGATCTACAAAGGCAGACGGGGATTCTGATCTGAAAACCGGGGTATTCAGAGTCACAGGTATTTTCCTCGTGTTGCCACCAAGCAGCGTACCCCAATATATGCCAGGTGCACCAGTGGTCAGCTAATTGTAAGAACACAGCCCCATGTCCTGCATCCTTTTGGGAGTGGGTTCCTTGACCAGTTTAGGAAGAGAAAGCTGCACTGAACCATCCCTCAGCTGATGACCAGAATACCATTATGACTCACTTTCCACCCTTAATTTTGGAATGCAAAATAATTGCTTGCACTACAAAGAATTTGGATTAGAAAACAGACCTTGCTCGTCATGTGTGCTGTAGGTAGAAGAGAATCTGAATTCAGCAAGCTTGATGCTGCTGCTGCTGTTGTTGAAGGCAGGTACATATTTTTAAGCCTTTGCAGGTGCATGTTGAGGCTGTATTACATTACAGCGATAAATCAATGGTGAGATTTTTGTTTCTGTTCCTTTAGCATACTCTTAACCTAGTTTTGTGCTAAATTTCCACATTTCTAATGAAATGCAATGGACTATTCTGCAGCTTGTGTGTGTGATTTCACAGTTTCTCCATTTTGTAAACTTATTTTGTAAAGTGAAAGGTTCAGGTCAAAGCTTAGAAGTGACTCCAAGTGTGAGAACCAATGTGTGCTGGGTTAGACTGACTGTGGGCTGTGGAGTCTCCATCACTGAAAGGCTTTAGCAACAGATAGGGCTGTAAAGAATGGCACAGATGTTACTGGCTCTGCCAAGATGCCATCATGGTTCTGGGATGTCTGAACTGACTGACCCTGTGCCTCTGGCTGTCACAAAGCAGTGCTTAGTCACAAGAGGAGTTTTGACACCTTTGATAACATGTCCTACGCTCCTTTTCCCAAGCGTAAAACGCTCACAGGTGAAGCATTACCATGAAACTCACCTTGGGGACAGCAGGTGGACATCTTCCTTTTTGCTTGCCAGGGTAACTGGAGATGGTGACTTGATTCTTATTAGCTGCAAGCGTGAATGAGAAAAGGCCGCAAGAAATCATACCCTGTGCACAGCCTTGAGGTCTCTGATGAAACAAAATGGCACAAAATTTACAGATGCTAAAAATGGTGATAACGTCAGTTTGACTCTGCCTTGTGTTTTCTCTTTCTCCTATATGACAGTAAAGTGGCCTGTGATTCACATTGCAAAATTGGCATGCGTGGCTCTTTGAAGGTATCATCTTCATTGTATTTCTGCAGTGGACAGAGTTACAAGCCAAGCCACTGCAGTGCTATGAGGAGCCATACAAATAAATAAATAAACAGGGACAAATAACATCAGCTCCTTGGGGGCAACTGCCCACTCTCAATCTATTTTGTTCACGTTGTGAGCTCTCCAGCATAGGAAACCTTTTGTGACTTGAACAGACTAAAATTCACCCCTGGTGCTTAGAAAGGTAATAGATTATGTTAGTTTTGTTTATTATATCAAACGTTATTTTAACTCAGAGATTTGACTTTGAAGTCCTAGCTGACAGTGATGTTAGCACAGACTTAGGATTTGCTCGCAGCTCTGTCTTCAGCCTGGCATGTTAAGCTGCGTTCCTGTGGCCTGTGAGAGGTGGGTTTTGTAGCATGAAAATGCTTTGGAAAATACATATATGTTGTGGTTTATTTATTATCTTTGAATGTGTATTTCATCTATTAGTGCTAAATAACTTCCTAGAGGGTGATTGAAGCCATGTCACTAGCTGGATGGCTTCACTGTTTCTTTCCTCATGTTTATTGAATACAGTCAGTTTTCATGTCTTTCTCCCACTCCCACCTTGTTTGGCTTTCACACCCTCTCTAACCCTGGAGTCTGCAAGCAAAAAGTTTCTTCCGTTAAAATGAAAAACAAACTGAAGCGCAGGGGAGATAAACTAACTTCTGACCATCTGTTAGAAGGTCAGTAACACACTACCTTGAACTATGGCTTCATTTTTTATTTTGTGCAGCAGCTTCTCTTCGTTGTTTATATTCTGGTTGAAGAGGATCTTCCTATACCAGGATGCAATAGGAACGTCATTTTTCCTCTAACATGAACAGATGTAGTAGCAATAACATTGCCCCTTCCTGTTGATGCAGATGTTGTTAACAAGCTAGAGCTGAAAGTGAAGAGGGGGCGTATTTCAGCCTATGCCATTAAATGCCATCAGCGTCAACGCTACCTATGCACCTCCTTTTCCACCTGTTCTCTGTAATAGCGGCTATCTCGGTTAGCAAGCAGGAAGCAGGAGTTCCCTTCCAAAATCTCTGCTGTTCTTCTATTCCTTGACCTTTGCTTTCTTTAGATTTGTTTACACTAAACTCAGATTACAAGTGGTGAGTTACCATATTTAGGAAAGGAGTGCCTGAGCGAATCTGGCACACATTTAGGTGTAAGTCTCCCTAGTCTTAAGTTTCAGGCACAGCCTGTACAAGTCTTCAATCAGCAATTATTGCATTCTTTTTCATTTTTATAGGAGGTTACTTTCAAATCCAGTGACACATTTCTATCGCTAATCTGGCAGGCTACCATTCAGACCACAGGAAGCCCAGGAGAGAATAACATACACTTACGGCCTTATTCCATCTTCATTATTCCCT
>NW_010431937.1:15658-45908 GCF_000710305.1 Buceros rhinoceros silvestris
AATTCCTTAAAGGCTCTGGAAGTTTGATCTGAATGGAAAGTATTTTGCCTGAATAGCACCCCTCATTGAGGCATTGTGACTGAGTCAAATTTAGATGAGTGTTGTGGCTAGCAGTTTAATCTATACCGCACAGCCGTTTTTTCACGCCAACACAGTGAGTGCTAATCACTTCTAATGGTCTAGGAGGATTGTCTGGTGGTGAGGGACTTCTCCATTTGAGAGCTGAAGGAAAAAAACCCAACAGTTTGACTTTATCTAAGGATTTGTTAATTTTGTCAGTGACAGGAATATTGTATTCTAATGGTTTTCAGTGGGAAACACAACTTTACTAAAGGAGGAAAGCCAAGGTTCCGTTCACAAAAAATACAAAAAGAAAATTGTGCTTGGGAGGAAAAGGAACAAAGACAAAACTGTGAATTGTACATTTAAAAATGACAAGAAGTGAAAATCGTAAGTGTAAAGCAGTATTCATAGCTGTCAGATAATAATATGTAAGCCTTAAACTCGTTTCCTGTCTATTTTTTTGTGTCTTTAGTATATAAATGCATCGTTGTACTTAAAATGACTATTTTTCTTGTCATTATTGCTGTATAAACTTAGAGATAGTGACTTTCTCTTTGGTTGGCTTATTGCCAGTTCATTGGCCACTATTACCTCTTGTGATTTCATGAACCTGTTAATTGTTGGGAAGTAACTTTCCTGTTGTTTTAACCAGCAGCACTTAGTTGTATTTCTGTATTCCCTGTCCTTCAGGGAGTTAGTAATTTTCTGGTGGTTCCTTCAATATTGTCTTTTCTTCATTTCAGGTTATTGAAGGAAAGTTGGCTCCTTTCTTGGGGAAGGTGATCAAGTTCGCCACCTCTCACGTGTACAGCTGCAGCCTTTGCAGTCAGAAGGGTTTCATCTGTGAGATTTGCAACAATGGAGAAATCCTTTACCCCTTTGAGGACATTTCTACAAGCAGGTACGGTCATGTCTGTCATCCATTTGACTCACATATCATATCCTTGTGGATTCTCAGCTTTGAGAACTCTTAAATACCTAGGAAGTAGATCCTACTAATGCACCTTTCTGGGCACTTTCTGCATTAGATTACTGGTCCAAAACAGCCACCATGAGCAGACTTGGAAATAGATGGGAAGAGCTACTTCCCAAAGCACTGTAAGTCTAAGAACAGCCTTTCAAAAAAGGAAGAGTCCCCAGTAGCGTCACACATTGTGATTTACCCAAAGCTTTTCTGAGTTTGCAAAGTGTCCTGAAAAGCCAAATGGATTCTATGGACATCACATATCTTTCTAGTATCTGATGTCACCGGGCCTATGATGTACTGGGATTGTCTGTTATAGAACAATAACCATCTATTTTGAAGTGTTTTCCTCATGAAATGTTATACATAAACCTCTGCTTTCTGTGTGCATACACCTCTGGGCCTATGTATGCAAGATTTTTAATTTTTTTTTTAACTGACGTTGCTATTCTCAGGTGGCCACAAAATAAATGTAAGCATATGCCGGTCCTAAACTAAATGGAAGAACCTTTATATTATATGGAGTACTGGATGCCAGATCAGGGACGGGAGTTGCATGCCAAACCTAGGAGCAAAACACAGGAAAACAGAGCAGACTTGGCAACTCAGCAGTGTTACTACTCTTTTTAAAAATGTCTTGGATTTTGAATAAAGGAGGGTGGGATTTTTTTTTTTTAAACTCAGCAGAAGAACTTTATATCTGACAGCACAGTATTTCTCCATAGATAAGTATCTTACTGGGTGTTTCAAATACGCACTTTAATTTGTTCTCCAAAGTGTTCCATTGAAGGGGAAAAAAAAATTGAAGAGCCACCTTTGGAAACAATCAGGGACAACCTGTTAAAAGGGCTTCATTAAGAACCTTATTACCCTGCATGCACAAAGATGTTAAATTATGAGTAACCACTGACTACTCTTTGGAGATTTTCAGCCTGACCTGAGTTTCAAAGACTGTTTGCACATTCTTTTTCCAGACTCTCATACTAAAAAATGCATTGACAAAGCAGTGGACATAAGCTAAACAAGGTGTGCAGCTGAGCTTTATAAATGGTTTTCAGGAAAGAATGTATCTAGGGTACATGGTGAGATAGGTTGAGTTAAAAAAAGGAGAGATTAAAATGACATAAAACATAAGATGTCTATTGAGACTGTATAAAAGGCAATTGAAGATATTCCCAAAAGATTGATGAGAACGTGTAAGAGCGTTTGGGAAGACAGGTTTACTTGCGATGTCTGTGCGTTTGATATATCTGGGGGATTTTTGCTCACAAAAAACATTGTTAGGTGTATATTGTTCCTCTGCCCTTCGGCTGAGATCAGACATACCTTGCAATTACAGAGTTTAAAACCTTCTGGAATCAAATAGTATTTGTCAGCATTTCAGTAGAAGCCAAAAGAAGCTGCTCTAGCTCCTGGTTTTATGTGAATTAGAAGCCAGAAATGGCTTTTGTTCATGTTTCACAAATGTGAAGATGTGGTTAAAGTCACGCCAAAGACAGCTGTCTTTGTTAATGATTTTAATTAAAACGCAATCAGCATGAAAGTTTCTCCAATATTTCTCTTTCTTGCTTTGTCAGAGGTCGTTCTGCTTACTCCTTTTGTACTCCTTATCACTAAACCTTGCTTTTATCCTCAGCGTTTTCCATTTCCCTTCCTAGTTAGTTTTCTCATCTTGTTACTACTGGTGTGTGCACACGCACTTCTGTGAATCAAACCAGATTATTTTAGTTCCATATTTTTGCTCTTCCCACCTTCAGGCTGGAGGCAAGTCATGCCAATAGAGGAACTTGTGTGTGAGCTGTGTTCCATCAGCTGCAAAGCAGTGAGGGAGAAGGCCAAGTAGAGGGGTTTTGTGTTTGTTTCCATCTCTTACAGATGAGAGAGATTTCTGAGGTGGGTGTGCTGACCACTACAATGTCAGGTGTAAGGTGAGGAGGCTAGTTAGAAATAGGTAGATGTGCAGAGTAACCTGTGACAGATGGAATGGCCGGACACAAAAGGTTCGTGCAAAGATAAAGGTTTGTGCGTTGCAATTATACCTGAGATTTCTGATTACACATTCTGCTTTCCTTGTTAGTTAAGCATCATACAGAGTTCTGAGTAAACAGCTCAGATTTTTGATTTAATTGTACTAGTCTGCTTCCATAGTGTGCGGTGAAAGTTGATTACAGTTCCTTTCTCTATCCTGTTTTTTTTCTGTCTACAGCATAGTGTTCACATTTTGTGCTCAATACTAGACTGCCATGTAGTACCATGGCTGTAGCTGCTGAAGCAGTGAAGACTTAATTTTTTTTTCTTCCTTTTGACTGTTGCTCATTCACTTTTGAGCATGCTACTTATTCTGCCAGCAAACCAGGCTGTTAGGTTAAAAATGTTCAAAAGTTGGGTGCATGACAGCTTTTGCAAACTTCACCTTTCTGGTGGATATTTGAATAGTGAAACCTGTTTCGGGGTGGGGTGGGCATGTTGAGCTGGCATTTGTTTTTCTGGCTACCTCCCAGACATTTCTCTCTCTTTGGAGAGAAGAGTGACAGCTGCCAGAGAGGCCATTACAATTCCAAGATGATTCTCAGCTGGCTGTTACCTTTCCATCTTCATTGTTCTGTTAGGTGAGCTTTGATATGGAGAAATTGGTTCTCTCCAAAATATTCTCATTGGTTTCTGAAGCAGTCTTCAGTAGGAATTTATGAAGGATGGGTCTTCTATAGATAGATACAGCTGAGAGAAAAGAAGGGCCCCTCTCGAGGGCTGGAGTTTCTCTTTGGTCAGGCTGTTTGCCTGAGAGTCATTTTTGTCAGTCCTTGAGCAAACAGAGTGAATACCTGGGTTATACACTCCTCAGGGTTTGAATTCACATATATTACATACCCTTCTCTCACTAATCAGCATGACACATTCCTTTGTTGGCAAACAGTTCCAAAACAAACACAATCAGTTCACTTAATTAGTGGGCCTATGGGCTGTGCTTGGCAGGCTCTTTACATCCTGCTCAACAATACAGAGCAACAGTTTGCTGCCTTGAATGTAAGGTTGGGCTCACAAAGTCGTAAGCCTTCTAATGATATTTCCTTTCTGTGGCTTTTCTTGGGAGGTGGCCATTCTGCACAGAGCTTAATGAAGCCCTGATTCAGTAGTTAAACAATTTCTTAAAAATTGTACCATCCTTTTGGATGCCTTTTCCAGTCAGTTTGATTACTCTGCCCTCCATCTTCCTCTTTTCCATCTCACTCACGTTGATATAACAGTTCTTCTAGATTCTGTCCTACATTTCACAATTTCAGTGTATTTTTGAAGGTGTTTAAATAATGAGAACTCTATTTAAAGCCTCCTGAGTTAATTGCACATTTCATGGACTAAATTGCCAGCTAATGTAAACTCTCACAGCTCTGCTATTACTGGAGCTCTGGCAACTTCAACAATCTGAGCATCTACCTCCTGTTTAATTTCTTTGGCTAAATTTGCACTGGGCTTAAATTTAGCAAATAAACATACAAAATTTTCCTATTATATCATTAATTTTATTTATACAAGTGTTCCAAAATGAGTTTAAATATCCCTGCTTATAAACTGGCTTCTTAGAGCTATTCTTGCTCATTTGTTAGCAGCCAGGCACTGCCCCTCAAGCAGTTCTGATATTGCTTGTTCTTCATTAGCATAGTGAAAAGTTTTTGTTTCTTTCTCCTAAAATAATTTTTAAAAAATGAGCAGAATTGAAAAGAAAATATCTGTGCTGTGGTACTGTTGTTTAAAATAAGTGGCCGTATTTGTTTGATAACATAGAACAGTTTTAAATACGATTTAAATTTTTAGGAATACTGAGAAAAATACCTTCGGAAACAGAGTAGAATAATTAATTGCAAAGGGTTTTTTGTCCAAGCAGATAATTAAATAATTACAGTTATGGTTAAGATGATACTATGTTGCCCAGTTAATAAAGTTTTGATCTTGCCTATATGTCAGCATCAAAGTGACTACTTTCACAGGCAATTTGTTGTGTTTTGCTGGTAAAGCCACTTGCTTGGTTAAGAACTGTTTAGTCAATTCCTTGCCTTTTTAGTGGTGGCTATAGATGTATGTGAACCATGGAGAGTTGCTCTTTTCTGTTGGTATTCATTTATCAAGGCTAAACTGCGTTCACTTTACGAAGTTAGTTTGTTCTGCAGATCAGTTAAGACATATGGACCTTTTAAGATACAAACCAGAAGACCCAAGTTTAAAATAGACATGTGTTAAGGGTCGAGGGACCGATATACCTCGATGTACCTTAACGGAATCCCTCCGTCCTGATAGGAAGGGATTTAATAGGGAAAGGAAGAAATTCACACCTCGGTCTATTCGGATAGCTGAAACAAACTTTAATATATAGATATATATTGCCACACAACTACCAGCTTGGATGCCTCTATAATCTTTGGCCACCATCCTGATAAGACCTATGAATGTACTTAACTTTACACATAGCAAAAAGTCTTACTAAAGGCTCTGAGGCTTTGCTTAGCTTTATGTGCATGCCAAAGTCTTTGCAACGTTACAGCTCACTGTGTTATGGATGCTGTGTCACTGGACAAAACCAGCTTTGAGAGAATGTTAAAGGTAAGTATTAGGTGGAGAGGCTGAAATAAGTAGTATAGAGCATTTCCAGAAAATACCCTGGCACAGGTAAAAGGCATCACTCAAAATACATGATTTTCCCTCTTGCTTTGATTAGTTTGTTCTATGCTAGAGAGCCTTTCCCCAAACCCGGTTCACCTGAGCTGTGCTAGTAGTTTAGTACCTAATTTTTGAAAGACCTTAGCTTATTGGATGTTGATAGTTGGTTCAAAGCACTGTGATCTGCTCAGCACTATCTTCAAAGAAACCTAGGCATCTAAGTAGATGTTAAATTCTCTTGATAATTGAATTTCACCTCAATTTGTCAAAACTGGTCAAAAATCTTCTAGCTCAGATCTTCTAATTTTCATCTGTGCAGGGTAGCACAGTAATGTTATCTAGAACACATAAAATAGATAAGATATACTCGCTTTTTCATCAAGCATTGTCTTTTGGAACTGAATTAGCTTTAGAGGTTGGCTTTACCTGCCTCATGTCAGAGTGATATTAACTAGAATATGCATGTTCAGAATAAGAGTGGATACTTATTTCAAGTAGGAGGGTCTCTCCGGTGCTGCGTTGTGCTCTTCCCCACTGGCTGAACATGGCAGCTATCTCACTCCCAGTTTCTGTTTCGCAGCTTCCCCGCTGTGCCTTCTTCCTCCGTTCTAGGTATTTCCAGAGTGCCAGTCAAGACCTTTTAATTCTTCCTCCTCCTTCATCACACAATTTCCCCTTTTAAGATAGACTTCTCCATCAACCTTGGCAGTGGGTGCTGACGCGACAGGTCAAGGGGCAAGAGATGGCACAGGTGGGGAGGCGCCCAGTAGCAAGCTCTGGGCAGCCAAGCCAGGACAGGGGCTTGTTTATTCATTCGTCGTTCCCTCCTGGCTGGGGCATGTCTCCAGCAGCTCTTTCACCCATGCTGGGTAAAAGGGAGTAGACCTTGGTCTAGCAGTTTTCATGCAGGGACATTGCATAGTGTGTCATTCAGCCATCCTGTCGTGGCATTACTAGAGCAGCAGCGCTGGTGTTGGTCACAGACACAGCATCAGGTTCTGTTTGGGCTGGTCCCTGCGGCTGTTCCAGAGGTGTGAACCGTGTGCACACTGCTTGGTGAGTCTCATCAGTGCAGGCTGGCAGTCACTGTATACCCCTTGCTAACTGTCGCCTGTAACCAGCTCACCCCTCTGCATCAATTCCGCCAGCACACAAGCTGGGTTGTTGGTTGCCAGTTACAGTTATTTCTGCTGTTTCTGTACCCTCCAGGGCAGCCCAGGACCAAGCCATGCCATTATAAATGAGAAGCATCTGCAAGCTCTGCTGGCATATCAAGGGTAACCCCGTCTGATGAGCAGGTATATGGAAAGGAAAACTATGATTATGCTTTCAATCACCACTGGCTCCCTGAATACTGAATTAATAATTTAGAGTGAATTTCAGCCATGTAACAATTTGAGGGACTGGGTAGTGCCCTCTGGTCTGTTTTTGTTCTACATTCTCTTTTTGTCTTCAGAGGCAAGTTTTTCAAAAACAAGTCTGGAGTATTAGCAGTTTTTAAGTATGGCATTTAAAAAAACCCCTTGTGTGTAGTAAAGACCGTAACTGTGTCATACAAGGTATTATCTTAACAAGGTCCTTATAGGGACAAATCAATGTCATATTAGTGCCAACTTTCTTCCATTCATTTACTACTTGGGCATCCCTCCCTAGGCAGGCTCCTTGTGTTGGTTCCTAGGTGACTGTAATAACACTGCTGCACCTGTGTGTCAGGCACTGCTTGCCTTTGGGGCTTGTTGTTCTTGTTGTTGTAAGGGAACGTAGGCTAGTCTGTTTTCCTTTTCTTTGTGTTCTGCTAAAATCTCTGAGTTTTGAAGGCCACGTCTGTGATACTCACAGCCAAGCAACTCAGAAATACTTGCAGACAGGCACGTGTGTGTAGCGTGGAATCCCTAGGCAAGGCTTACCTCAGCTACTGTGGTTTGCTCTTTGGGTTTTTTTAATAGTCAAGTTACAGGTGGCTTAGTATTTTGGATGCTTGGTGAATGTATATCATCACCTGAAAAAATAACAACAACAACCAACCCTGTTTCATCTTGTTTTTACTTTTCATGGAGAGAAAAAAAACCACCTGAAGAGTTCTAGTCAATGAAGTGTTCAGCCCTAAATCAAATCCTTACTGAAATTTCTTTCAAGGGGTTACTCACTTGAGCAAACGTGGGCATTGTCTGTTTGGAATTGGGTTTTTAAATGAAAAAGGGAAAGTTAATGTATAAAATTACAAGATAAAAGATGGTAGTTGAATATGGCACTGCAGTGAGACAAGGGAGCTCTCTGTCCTTCTCAGCTCTTCTAAGAGCTCCTGGCTGACCTTGAGCAAGTCCGGTCACCTCTTGTTTCCCGTTGAGGTGGGAATGGCAGTATACCTGTCATCCACTATTTGTACATTTCAGGGACAAACAGCATAACCATGAGCTGCTTTGATTCCCCACTTACTGTTTGGAAGCCAGACAGGAACAGCCTATGTGTGTTGTATTGAAGCTACCCTAATAAACCTTCATCTCATCACAGTCACGCTGGTCAGTCTGTCAACCTGTAAGGTTCCTGGGAAGCAAATAAAACTGTCTTTCAGATGACATCCTATGCTACCAGTTGATCATCCCTGGCTTATTTTGTCTGCTTAAGGTGGAGGGTCTTTGAGGCTTCTTTGTGTTGTGCTCCCCTCTTTGGGCAGTGATCTTGCCCATGGGCACCTAAATGGTGGTGCAGTAGAGAGGAGAAATACAAGTATAATCAACTGGATGTGCAGAATCTAGAATTACCCATAAGCCTGTGAAATATACATGGGAAGCATGAAGAGAATTTGCCAGAACTTACAATTTACCAAATACTGATAGGTATGTGTTTTAAATGCCCAGACTTAATGGGAGATACTAACACTGGCATTTCCTCAGCTTACAAGGAAAGATTTTGTGCTTTTAATGTAGAAAGACTTTTCTTTTGTAACTAGTAATGGTAATAATAAGAGCATTATAATGCCTGTCTGGCTGTGGAGAGCTTTGTCCTTTCACTCTTACTGTTACACTTTTCAGTGCAATAGGAATTTAAATTTAGAGGGATGAATAATTCTCTGCATTTTTGTTACTCGGGTGTTCAAACAAGTAAAATATCCGTAAAACATAAAACACCCCCTAGAGTCTCAACAGAAATCGAGTTGGTCAGGAAAGAGAGAAAACACTGAAATAGAGGAAGCTATTTCAGATGCCTTCTTAGAAGTCTGAAAGTCTGTGTGAAAACAACATGCAATGTTCACCAATTCTTCAAATAGTGTTTGAAAAATAGCAAGTTGCTGTTAATGTGCAGTATCACAATATCCTTCATTACAGAAGGAAACATGAAAAGCCTGAATGGCTATGGGCTCATCAGCTTATTATCAGTGGTGTGCAGAAGTCTCACAAAAGATGCAGGGACTTTGTGGCCTCTAGCCAAAGAAGTCGGGATTCAGAAATGGTGTGTGAACTGTGAATTACCTGTGACAACAACAAGGGTTAAGGGAATATAGACTACAAAATGTATTTTTTCTCCAGAGAAATAAAAGCATTTTGTAGTGCTGAGGCTTGAAAACAACTGTAAAGACAAGCTGTGAAACCTGTACGTGGAGATACAATGTCAGGATTAATCAGGAAGCAATCTGTTTGCAATAGTCTAAGAAGGAGTATAATGTTGGTGGGTTTTTGATATCATTGGAAAATTTCTGACAGTGAGATTAGGGATGGTCAGCCAGTTGACATTTCCAGGGTCAGTTAAGACTGCCTGTGTTTGATATGATGAAAAGCAAAGCTGTAGATGGCTTGGGATATTATAGCTCCTTCACGTTAAAGGGAGTAACTTACCAGTTGCACAGAGGCAGAGCAGGATCAGCATTGCCCTCCCCATCCTGGTGGCTGAGTTTCGTTAGCAGCGAAGGGTATACAAGCATGCAGTGAAGGCTGACCTTCACTGAAGGTATCTTCTCAACATGTCCATGTGGAGACCAGGAGGCAGCTTTGTTCTCCAACTCAGAGCACCATTCTTCCAAGCTGCTGTTTTGTTGTGAGCTGCACTTTGCAGTTGGGGCAGGGAGTACATCAGCCTTCAACCTAAGAAACCTTGGCCTACAACTCAAGAAAGCAGAAAATCGGTCTCCAGAGTGGCAGTCAGAGGTGACACCAGAATGGACTGACAGTGGTCATGATTGCTGCCATGGCAGTGGACTGTGAAGTCCAGAACTGGCTGTTTGCACTGCTTCTGCTAGTGCCTGACAGTGTGGGGTCCTCGTCAGAGCTCAAGCTGTTGCACTAGTGCTATTTAAGAGTGCAAGACATTTCTTCTCTCTCTTTTGGTTCTGAGTGACTCTGACTTCTGATTTTATTTCTGAAAAATGAATTAATTTAAACACCATCAATCTTTGTTTTCTCTGCTGAAGGTCTTTGACTGGGGAGAGCAGGTGTGCTGGCTCCTTTCTCATCCTGCTCCATCCATTTCAGCAGCAAATTCTGATAAGTTTTGTCACCTCCATGCGTACTGTGGAGAAATACCAAGCGAGCGTAGGGAGTGGCAATGCGAGAGCACAGAATTGCACTCCTCATCAGTCATTACCCTCTAGCAGCTTCCAGGGCACTGTAAATTGCTGACTAACAAGGGAGAATTAGTTTGATAAAATCACCATTAGTGTCAGTTCAGAATGATGTAAAGTTTTAAACACACTGCTGTCCTCTCTGTCTCTCCCTCATCCATTAGTGAGTCTGTTGAGCTCCCAACCCAGCAAAGCACGTAAGCACATGCTTAATTGTAGGCAGATCACTAATCCCAAGGAAATCACTGGGATATGAAGCCTAAGCATTTACGTGGTTCAATGGATCAGGGCCGTAACACATGCTTTCTGAGCGCAAAAGTGATAAATATCTCTGTGTGATCCAGTTTCTTGATTTAAAACCAGGTTTAGACTCACTAGCCAGACTTAGAAATACAACAGCCAAGTTTTATTGCAAGAAAGCATAGAAGTTAGTAAATATATGGCATTATATTTAGCCTCTTTAACCTTCCTTTTCTTACTTGTTATTTGATTTTTATCACTTTATGCTAGCTAGAAATATGCCTCTCTAAACCTCTGCATGGTCTTAGACTGTGTTTGGATCCATGCATAAAACTTAAAGTGCAGCCAGATCAGGAACAGTTTTTCAGAAGTTTGAGGTGAGGTGCAGATGCAGCTGGTAGAGCTAGCAGGTTGTATTAGCATATGGACTTCTCTCAGTGTTGCCAGACTGCATGCCAAATACTACAGTTTCCTGTAAGGCTTCTCAGTGTTTGGGGTTTATTTCTTCATGTTTTCGATTTTTCTTCACTGTCTTGAAGACAAGAACCTTATTTCTACAAAAACAAACAAACAAAAAAAGCCACAAGAAAAAAAGCTCAAAGCAGACAAACAAAAACCCCCACTAAAGGTATAACAATGGACACCTGTATTCTTTTTATAGTTATTTGACTGCAATAGCTGCGAAAAAGGAAAGGTGTAAGGCATTTCAAGACTTCCCACAGAATCACCACGGTGACCAGTGCCCCTCAGTTGTATTTCAAAATTAATCTAAAGTTTGATGTTTTGCTGCTTTAATTATTTTAATTATCCGACTGGAATCTAAGGCTTTGTACCTCCAACACTGTCATCCTTCTATTTTTTTCATTTGGTCACAAAGCTGTAGTGACTTATCACTGTAGGTAGTTTGTTGCATTGAAAGGTTGAGAATGTACATCTGTTTAGTAGTAGCCAATACCAAGATCTCCAGATGTTTCATTGCTCCATAGCCATCTGAAAGTGGGGCTTGATCTGCTGTGGCATTACCTCCATTGTCTCAGAGTGCTCCAAAAGTGATCCAGTTGTCTTGTTTGAGCAGTTGATTTGTTTGAAGTCATAATATCTGAGAACATAATAGCACAGCTTTGAATGCCGGAAGGCATAATTGTGTTGATCTAGTCCAATCTTCCACAGGGCACAGTGCAGAAAATAGCACCTACCTCTGTTTCATTTTTTACTTTGTGGAATGATGACTTCTCCTGCTGTTAAATTGGGCTGTACTTTAATCTTGCCAGAACAGCTGACCACTGGAACTTCAGTGAGGAAAATGTCCTATCTTGGCAGTTGCAAATGCTGAAATATATCTTAATGGAAATGAGTATTGTTACTCTTCATTTACAAACCAAAGCAGCAAACTTGTCTTTCATGAACCAAAATTGATGTCTACTCTGTGATAGACCTGAATGCTAGGTTAGTAAGAAGATAAGTGTTAATCCTTCTAAAAATTTCTGTTTGTGAAGCAGAGGTGCTGTGCCAGGTTCTCAGCATCTGCAAATACATGAGAGCCAACTTATTTTAGTGGTCTTAAGCAGCTTTACACCAGCAGAGATGTGGGCAAGACGGTGTCTTTTACAGCTCCACTCTTTTGAAACATAGTGCTCTTTAAGCAGCCAAAACTTCTGGAAGGGGTGTCTATTGCCCACAGTCCACGTGAAGTCCATTGCATGCTCTGGTCCTGTTTTGTCATTCAATTTTGACTCTAATTTGTGTTTGCAGGTGTGAAAGCTGTGGTGCTGTCTTCCACTCTGAGTGCAAAGTGAAGGCTGTACCATGCCCCAGGTGTGTGCGTAAAGAATTGCAGAAGAAGCAGAAATCCTTCTGGAGGCGACTGAATATGGATGAAAACTTTGAAGAGTCTTGCAACATGTTTGAGTTGTCGTATCAGAACACATGAATTCCTTAAGGCAGTGGCCAGCCTGAAGAGAATCCCTTTCCCAGCTGCCAGCTTAAGCAACTTCTCAGCTTAGCTAGGCAGAAATCTGTTTGCAAAATAATATCTGACCTTCTTCATCTGTGAATAGCAGCTGCCAAAGTGGCCATAAAGCCTTGTTGGCTTTGAAATACCAGTGGCTAAACTCCTTTTTGCATTGAAGTCCAGCCACTAGCTCTAATACAAAATGTGGTTTACTTGAAATGCTTTAGGTCTAGCCAATTAAGCACCCAACGTTCTCCTTTTCCACCTCTGGAGAAGACTTTTCCTCAAGGCAGAAAATGTTTGCTGCCTTGACCGCAATGTTTTTATGTTGTTCATTTAGAATTAATGAATCATCTACTTATTTATATGTGTTCTTTATTTATTATTAGCCTTGGCAGAGGTTCTGGTGAGGTGTTTCACAGAACCCAGTAGGGCAGGATTGATTTTTAAACCCACCTGCTTCTTCTGATGTGGACACATGGCTCCATTTCCTCACGTTACCAGAGAGCTGTTTCAAAAGGATCGGTTCATTTACATGTCACTCCTCTCTGAGGAATGAAAATGACCTCCCGTCAAACCTTATTTGGGGTGCTTGCAAACGTAAGATGCAGAATAATTCCTTTAGCTATGTTTATATATTTATAACCACCCCAGTGAACTATTCCATATGCAGATAAGCAGGGGACTTGCTGCTGGTTTTGTTCAGGCTGGGTATGTCCGTTAAGCTCTGTCACTGAAGTCTATTGCCTTTTACACTGGTATTCTTGATCTGTGTGAGGCCACATCCTCGCCTCCAGTAAGGCTGATGATGGTTCTGACCTCCTGCTAGTTTTATGTTTTAAGGCATTTTAAGTGTCCACATTGGTTTTGGTTTTATTTCATGAAGTTTACTTTAAATGTTTCTCTAACCTTAACCTGTTAGACTGATAGTCAGGAGAGAGGTCTTGCCCACGTTAGAAAATACCTCCAAATTGTGAAACAGTTTGCTGTGTTAATGTGCAACTTGTGTCCTGTATTCTCTGTGAGCTCTGAGGGATTTTATACTTCTGTAGTGACTTCTGTGGTGGAGAATGAAGTTCCTCAAGGTATGGTTCTGCTCTGCACACCTGGAACACAGAGAAGTATTAAACGCAGGGCATTAGACATATTGCAGAAGCGGGGGTATATGATGGGTTTAACTGGGGAGATGTGTGTCATCACTGGCAGTGTGTTTGATTCTTTGCAGCTTCACAGCTCCAGTGAGCACTTAAAGATCATCCTCCCTCCAGTCTGCATTCTTAACTCTTTCTCCAGACCTCGCAGTAATACGTGTATTACGTACATATGAAAGCATTCACATATACATACACATACCCACACACATACATCTATATACAGAAAGTAAATATGGTTTCAGGAGAAAAAAGGCAGTCACATGCATGTGTATTTTTCCTCTTCTCTCACATCGGTATTCTGCATTTTCACAAACCTATCTTTGCTTCCTATGTAATCTACAGGCTGTTGTGTTCAAGGCAGAAATCAGTCTTGATCATTGAAGCACCTCACTAATTGCTGAAGTGTTTTAAATAAAAGAACAGGGTACATCATGCTTACGTTAAAAGGTAGTATGCTACAACTAATTGCCTTGTACTGGAGTATAAGTGGTTACCTTTCCTGGCTCCAGTCAAAGAAATAAGCTGAATCCGAGCTTTCTTAAATTTGAGTGCAACTACTGTATATATAAAAGCGTGTCTATGTCTGTATACATTAGACAACCAGTGCCTTTCTTTTCCAGAAGTTCTTATCTCAGTGGGATTCTTTGGAAAGAAGTGAGGGTTTTTCCACGTTCTTGGCAAAGTAGTGTAAGGATTCCCATATTTAATAAACCTAGTGAATCATGCACCTTTGTCACTAAAGTTGATACTTCCCCTACACAGCGATGTCTCTGTCTCAGCTCACTGTTCTGCATGTGAAGTGAGTTGCTTTTAGCTATCATCCTTAAAGATAGAATGTTCCTTGCAAGTCCATTCCCATGTGAAGAATTCCCTGCACGTTCACAAATGCAAACACTGGAGAAGTATTGTGGAATTAGTCATGCAAACAGGAACTGCAGTGGTACTGCCTGAATAAACAGTACGCTCCCATGTTTTTCAGCATGTGTCACTACAACTAGTCCTGTGGCAAAGCCAGCAGCTCTGAAACTGTCAGAATCTGGCAGGTACTATTTTGTATTAGTCCTAGACATAATGGTGGGTCATTAAAGAAAAAAGGTGGTGTTTTTCATACCATCATGCTCTGGTATGTAAGATACCTCACAGCACTGCACTGGTTCATGTTCAGCTCGGATTAGAGAAGGCTGCTTGTGTGCACTGTCAAAAACCCTGTGGAGTCAAGGAATCAAGGTTCAGACATTGCAAACTATTAGTCACTTTGACAGATCTCCTGATCTCCAAAGTACCAGTCGTCTGGGTGGTTAGATATTCTAGCTGAATTCTGGAATAACAACATTGGAGTTACTCTGGATTTGTACAGGTGTTACAAAACAGTTTCTTTGCTAAGGGAGGTTTATAGAAAAGAGGAGCATGCTGTCAGCAAGACCTCCGGAATCACTGCCATTACTAACGGCAGAGGGTAGAAATGTGTTGTTACAGTATGCTGGCAGTGCCCAAAGCTTTACGTAAAAGGATACTATACATACAGATCAGGTTTGTTTCTTTAAAATCCGATGGTGGTGTAAACAAGCCAGTTTCTAAAATGGGTATGCATTAATTCTACTTGGGAAAAGTAGTACAGACTTTCACGGTAGCTACAGGAGCAGACTGGAGCGTGGAAGATGCTTTCCTCTCATGTGTGCTTAGCTCCTATCCAAAAAAGTTATTGCATGTGAACAGGTAGGATAGTCTTTTGTTACTGCTTTTTGTAAGTGTAATGAGAGACTTGATCCTGCCCTCAGAAGGTGCCAGTGCAGTAGGAACAAGCCCTGTTAATTTTTCAGGACTGCAAGGCGAAAGAATAAACTGAAACTTCTGCTCACGTTACTAACTCTCCAGAGACTCGGCTCTAAAAGGACAGTTTTCCTCCAAGAGCTGTCTGCTAGTATGAGATTCTGCCTGGGGTTCTGTAGGTGGTCTGGGTTTCAGATAGCGCTGTACCCTTGGGTAGTTGCCTCTGCTGTAACAACAGTGCTGCATGCTCGTCCCCACTGCTAGTCTTTTCCCATTCTGCAGCCCGTGGCACGCACGTGGCTCTTCTCTGCAGACTGCTGGGTGGACATCAGCTGGAAAAGTCCCTGGGGTCTTTGCAGATTGCACAGCTTCTCCCTCCTCCCCCCGGTGAAATTACATATTAGTACTTCCTAGTCTTGTCCTACCCACGCATGAAATAAATTTGAACAATTGCTTTTAATTGCAAATCAATAATAAAACATGCTGTTTGTCTCCTTCACAGAAAAAGCACTTTCATAGCTGGTGGAGGAGGAGTTGATCTGTACATCCAGTTACTTTTCTTGCTTGTACAGAACCTGTAATCAGTGTAGAAATAGGATGCTTCACTGCAATAGACTGTAGCATGACCCTCTACAACTACTTAGAAACTTCTCATCTCAGTTTAGTTAGTCTGAGATTATTTTAATCTAGAACACTGTAGAGTTCCTTACTGAATTCTCTTTTCCTCTTTACCTTGACCCTCTAGCTTTCCTTTAATGGAAAGAAGGACCTACCTAGGGCATGCAAACTGCAGCTTTTTTTTAATATTATCAGCCTGTAAAAAGAGAAAATGGGATCTCTGGTGTAGAAATCTTTCTATTGTCTGTTTTTGTCCGCCTTAGGTGATGAAAAGTTATGGGTTTGTGATGTGACACAATATCCTGGCTGGCACATACCAGTATGAGCTCATTGCTGGGATGATAGGAATTGGCAGCTATGAGGACTTCCTAGAGAAGTAAGAGAAGGTACTTTTTGGTGAGAAACTTGAGTTTTTCACAGTAGTCCACAGGTTCTGATGGCCCTGTTAGGCGTGAATCATCAGGGTACCTCTAGAGCTCTTCCTGTCAAGGTTTCTCTTAATATTAGGATACTGTGTGTATTATAATGTCCTGAAAGACAAACAAAAACCCCCAAAAAGCAGCAGAGGATGTCTGCTTACAATGACATTAGGAATGTGCACACCGTTGTATTTAATTTTTCCTTACAGCAATGGAAGCCCCTGAATTTCCTGGGCTTCCCAAGGTCACAGCCTGGATTGCAGCCCTCTGTTGATCTGTATAAAAGAAATGTAATCGAATAATCATCATAATTTTCTCTTTTTCTGCCACTCAGCTGCAAGCCAGTCCCCTCTCGCTCTCACCGACTCTGTCCCTGACTGAGCCTACAGCTTGACTTTGAGCTTCAGAGCTCATTGTGTTGCGTTTGAACCAGTTGAGTCTGATCATTCTGTCCTTTGTAATTTGCCTTCCAATTTTCCCTTCCCAGTAGGAGTGCCTTACAGCAGTGTATATTCGTGTCTATCTTCCTGTTTTGGATTTCCTGATTGAATCTGCTGTTCGATTAACCTGTAGGCTTAAACTGAAACTCCCGTGGCTGCACATGCTCTTTTGCAGAGTCAGCTGGGTAAATCAGTTTGCTTGTTCTGCCCTTGTGAAGTGAGGCTGCATATACCAGCTCTGAAGACACCAAGCTGCATGGAAACCCTTCACTTTTGCTCAATTTGGTGCCTTAAATTTTCAAAAGTTAAGAATTTTGTCAGGAAAGCTCTCCCATGTTGCAGTATGGTTGGCACTGGAGCTCAAAACCCTTGCTTGTGGCAGTTTCCACCTTGCTAGGAGTGGTGACCATAAGATTTGTTTACCATCTATGCTTTGAGAGGGAGATAGAAGAAAAGAGAGCATGGAGATGGCATTGGCTTTTAGCACCTGTATTTTGGAGACTAGCTGGGCTTCTCTAGAGCCAGAAATGCAGTTGTGCTTACGCAAGACCTTCAGGAGCTGTGCGTATATAACGACAAACACTGGGCATTAGAACGGGATCAGGTCGCATTCAGTTTTGCTCCTCTTGGAAGCACTGCCCAGCCCACGCCATGTGGCGAGGGACTCCCGTACAGCACTCCCTACCCAAGTACACAGCTGGGTCCAGTGCTGTAGGAGTGAAAGCGTTTCCTCAGAGCTTAGTTGTAATGCAGCCTGGTTCCCTGAAGGCTAACCCAGTAAGGGTTTGGTCAGTATTACCTTAGAGAGAGGTTTACGCTGCTTAAATTTTAGCATTATGTGGTAAAGTACGTGGCTAACTCCTCCAGCATGTGTCAGCCCTGGGCACATGTCTGTGCGGACCTGAATCTGTGTTTGACACTAGGAGCAGGAATCCCGTTTGACAGCGGCAGTGATGTCGCTGCATTTTAGGAACGTAGCGAGGAGGCAGCCTGGGTGATAATGTGCAAAGTCCTTTACTTGAAAACGCTGGTGTGCACACACTGGCTTGGGTCATATCTAAAAATACCAGTCTTGTCCAGATTCCTTAGGGCGGCCATTAGTCCAAATCACAAAGGTGCCGCTTGTGAGCAGCATCAGAGAAATCCAGGCCTGGAAAGCTATCAGCTGTCTAGGACAGAAGTGTGTTAGGTCTCATCTACATGCACAGGTGTCAGTGGCTCAGTTATTTCTTTATTCTTGTGTAATCCATGCATTAAACCAGTATAAATCCTTGAATACACAGTGCTGTTTTGGTGGGAAAAGGATTTGTTTCAGTTTTGCTCGTGCACTTGTCTGCAAAGTCGGTCCTGCTTAAACTGAAGCGTGCTTTCAGACTGATTTGTAATAGCATTGGTACCTGTGATACCAGGTTAGCTTATACCAGTCCCTTCTATACTCGAGCTAAGAAAAAACAAGAAATTATGAGCAACATACGTGTTCGAAGGGTTTTAAGTGGTAAAGGCAGCTTCCAAGTACCTTCAGTTCAGCCGAGGCAGTCAGAACCTGGGGGCAGCCAGGTGTGAGCAGCAGGGCACGATGGCTGCTGCTGGCCCTGGCAGCCTGGGCTGTCCTTCCCGCAGGAGCACCAGCTCACCTGCAGCACTTGCAATGGATTTTAGCATTGCTGGCAGCGCACCCTGCGTGTTTGGAAAACCATTATGTGTCGTGTGCTACTCTGTTAACTTATTGGCCACGTTATTATGTGTGTTTCATTGTCTCTGTGGTTTGGGTTTTTTTTACTTTTGACAAAGATTTTTTTTTAAATATCCGCAACTATTAGGCAATAGTCTTAATTTATTATTGGTCTGTAATAATGTTATAATTCAGATTCAGTGAGTTGATCTGCTTGTTGACACTTGAGCAGGGTTTATTTGGGTTCAGTTGTGACAGCATCAGAGCACCAGTCCCTTGTGTATAAAGGCAACTCTCAATAAACACTAAAAAAAATGTTCCTTGTTCGTTTTAATTTACTTTCTGGTGGGTACCGCATCATGGGTAGGACAAGCTTTGAAAGAGTGCTAGTTTCCTTAAAAATGCTCATCTGCTGGTGCAAGTCTTCCAAGTCAGAGCAAATTATGATATTTACTGTTCCTGGGTCTGAGCCAGAAGATCTCTGGAAATATCATCACAGACTGCATCAGGCCTTGTGGGTTTGGATTCCCAGTTAAGTCTCTTAAGTGTTTTTTGAAAGCCACAAATGCCCAGGTTTTTAATGGTGCTCACCACCTACAGCTTATCGGGAGCTGTTGTCAGGCACCTTTGGGTACAGAGCTCCTGGGAGGCATAGGGAGGCAGCTTCCCCCTGCATGGCTGTCACATGGACCTCTGCCAGAAGGGTCCAGCCTCAGGGCCTTAAATCCTGAGTAAGGGAGGTGTCTCCCAGCTGGACTGAAGGGACCTCTGAAGAGCTGGAAAGGCAGGATTTTGCCCCTGTTGTAAGGGCTCTCTAACTGACAGGTGTAGGAGTATGCATGATTCCTGCTCTTCTGGGCTACTTCTTCCAGTGGACCAGCTAAGGAGCTTCTGCAGCTCCGGGGAGTGCAGATTTGATGACTGTAAGGATTGCAGTGCTGAGCCGTGGTGGAGCTCATGGGACTAAACCACCTGCCTGAGGGCCCACAGAGAAATCCACACCTAGCCCCGTGCGCTCGTAGCCTTTTAAGAGAAGGATATATCCCTTTCCTCATTCTCTTTCTGTCCCTCTTCAGAAAGACCAGAAGTCCACCAGGAAAGTCAATCCTCTCTCCTACAGGAACCTTTGGACTTCATCCCTGTGATGAAGTTCGCTACAAGCAAGGAGTTAATGTTTATCCAGGACCACACAAGTTGTACAAGAAACTCATGTGCAAGACCTTCTCTTGCTCCTTATTTGCTTTACAAGGTGAGCAAATTCTGTTATGACACCTCCTTCCCCTTTCATTGCCGCCTACCCTCCTCACTTCACCCTGTTAGAGATGGTGGGGAAAAAGCATCAACACAGAGCAGAGACCGTGGGGTGTAGGGATCCGTGGGAGGAGGACTTTGGTTGGGTTTTTTTCTGTTCTCCTGTGGCTGTATCTACACAGCTGCTTCTATCTTTACAGCCTCCCTCTTGTGCTCTGCTAACAGTGTATGAACCGTCACTGAAATGAGCTGCTGAAAGGGTGTACTCCAGTCGCTGTCATGGGCAACACAGGGCTGGAGTTTCAAGCAACGTTTCTTTTGGTTTCAGTCAGGAGTTGGTGGTGGGATTTTTCTCCCTGTTTTACATTGTCATTACGTGAAAGCCGTGCCCTCCAGTGAGATGTAACTCTGCCAGTAAAGCCTTACAGTGGCAGCCCTGTGCTTAGGTCCTGCACACACACCCCCAAAAGCCATGCTCTTTGGGTTGTGCTATTAACAACTGGTGTTAACTTATCATCTCGCCTTTAACCAGCAGGCCTCGGAAAATGCCGGTCAGACTGTGTCTCCTCCAGGTCCCTTGGGAAACAGTAGCAAAGTGGCATTTTTTTCTGATGCTGAGCAAGGGGAAGAGACTGGCACGGAGTATCCACCCACCTTGTTCTCTTTGTGGTTGACACTCATGCTGGTGGGTCAAGTCAGTATTTTATAACGATGTAAGCTTATGCGTCTGGGAATATTAGATCATGGGCAGATTTTATAATCACTTAGTTCTAACTGCCAGTCTTCTAGATTTTGTACTTTCATATTCTTGTTGCCAGTTAAATGTTTTACAATAGATTGACCCAGGAGGGCTGATCATCTCCCATTGAAGATGATCATGGCCAAGTCCCATGAGTGGTATTATGGTTCGTATGCCAAGTCAAGCTCAAGCTCTTCTCTTCAAGGTCAGGGCAATTCATTTTTTAAAAGTTGCCCTTGTAGGTTTTAACAGTTTTTTGTTTAATACGGGAAGTTGACTTGGTTTTCTGAAAGGTGTCAGAACTGAAACAGAAGCTCTTCTGGATGTAAGTCCACAAGTTTATGAAGTCATGAGGACAGTGTCTAAAATAAATGAAATGGTACAAGCTCCTTGCCCAGAACTGTGCTCCAGGCTCAAGGAAGCGATTTTTTTTCTTTCAACCTCTGCACAACATTTGTGATACAGTCCCAATTGCAGCACAGTAATACATTAACCCAAACGGAGCTAGCTTCCTCCTCCTTTCCTTAGGGACGGAGAGGACCTTCCAGGTCTGAGGCTTACCATACCTTTTCAGTGAAAAGCATACTGAGGACAAACGAAAATATTCTGGGAGTGTGCGTACATAGCTCTGGACTGCCGCCTTAAAATCGTTCTTGTTTGACTAAATACTCTCCAACAGAGTGGTCCCATCTAGAGGCCTGAGTATTACCAGTATGAGAAGGTGGTGAAAAGCATCTCAGATAATCAGGTGTCACAAGTGAAAGCAGACAAAGTCTCTAAGGCAAGCAGGAGTAAATTCCAACCGTTTTAAGTGTAGACAAATACAAAACTTTGCATTCAGGTTGTAAACACGCTAAAAAGTCAGTCTGCTGTTTGTACAAGAGACTTTTATTTTCTATAATTGAGGGGGTACAAACTCCCACGGGAGCAAGGTTAGGGTGGAACAACTGAGACCCCAGCACCGTTCTGTCATCAGATGTTGGCACGCAATTGCTCGAGACACTGGTGGATGTTGTTTGTTGTGTACATATTGCAAAATGTCCTGTTCTGGCTTGGACTCTGCACTTCTGAAGAGCACTTCTCTCTGATTTAACAGATGACACGATCAGTCCTTTAAGCAGATACAAGCTCTGCTGGCTCCAATAAAAACTGCAGTTTGAAAGAACAAGAGCCAGGCTCTTGGTGTTGAGAGACATGAGCTGTAGCAGTGCATAAAACCAGCGGATTCCTTGTAAAATGCGTGTGCATCTAGCATGGAGTTAACCCTGGGTGATAACAGGTAAAAGGGGGTGAAAGCGTAATAAAATATGGGTCTCTACTGTAGGTATTTACACAGTATTGACATTGTTAGCTGTGCTCAGAGATTTATGTCAAGTGTTACCGTGCTGTCATAAAACAATAAAGTACTTCGGCAAAGGGCTTAGAGCAAAGGGGAGGCAGAGAAGTCTCGCTATATAAGGCCCTCCTCCAGCACCCGTGGTAATCCATGGGAATGTTTCCATAGCTGTCGGCAGGAGCTGTGTAGAGGCCTGCTAGGGGAGGGCGAGCAGAAATGGCACGTTCACTATGTTTAGAGCAAGTAACTAGTCATTTTGTCTCAGGGAGAATATTGCCACCACCGAATTTTAGGAGCCTCATGCAGTTGACAAGTCCACTGTGCAATCAGTGGAGAGAGATGAGGGTTCCTCCCGGAAGAAGGATGTATCTGAACTGAATTGTCCTCTGGTGTTTCACAGAAATGCTGAAAAGGACCCATAAAAGCTGAGATGATGTTAAGAAAAATACTGTACTCAGCACGGCCGTGAGGTGAAAAGGGCAAGAGTCCAGTGTCCCAGGGTTTCTATTCTACGCAGCACACCCTGGAGTCAGCACTCTTTCTGGTTGCAGCTCTGCTTCTCACATTGGGCTCACAGTAGGCTTCCCCTCAACATTTTGGCTACAGGGCCAGACTTCGCAGCTGAGCTCAGTGTTTACATGTAGAGGACCAAACTGAAATGCCAGTCCCAATCAGTCAGAACACCAGGGAGTTTAGATTCAGGCGCAGTGCCTGCCTGTCCATGGATGTGTGGCTCCAGTTTGTCCTCCCAGCTCATTGTCTCTGACCTTCATGATCTTACGGCAAGATTACTTCTGCAAGCCGTGCCAATACATGGGACCTGTTAGTCTTCCTGCAGAAAAACAGTGCTCTTCCACTAAAGGTGTTTCCTGTGTACTTGTTCCGTAGTTAGATGCCACTGCTTAGGAAGGTGTTTTCCTGCTTCTTTCCAGATGCAGGAAGCAGTTCTTTTCCATCAAAGCATTTAGGAGAAGTATTCCCTACCATAGCAGTCCCACAGCTGTCCTGCAAGGGCTGGGAGAGTTACTTGCTCCGGGCAACGTGTCTCAAAAATCAGCCAGCTGCAAAAAGAGAAGCATCCCCGTCAAGAAGGGACATTTCAGAATCCTTCATAAACCTGTGTTGCTGCCAGCGTGGCTGCCTTGCTTTCACTGTCAGGAACCAGACTCCGCACCTGCTGGTGTTCAGTGTCCTCTGAGGGAGCTGATACAGGCTGTTTGGAAGGTGTTGAAAGCTTCAGCATCTGACCCTGTATCTCTCCACTGTCTGAATTAATTTTGAGCTTAGGCGACTGGGTGAGCCTCCCATGCTTCCATCTCAGAAGCATTGTCCATGCCATTTCCTGTCCCAAATTTTATCTTAAAAACTAATGAGTAGAGCTGAAATCTGTCCCTCATTCATCAGATACATCAGCTTCTGAACTCCAGGGCTAACTTCACCCCAGGGCAGCTCGGAGAGTCCGTGAGCTCACTCCAGCTGAATCTCACTGTGAGACTGGGAGAGCCCTCTGAGTCCTAGGAGGTGTCACAGTGGCAATAAACAGCCTCAGTCCCATGGCACCTGATGTCCCTTTCATTCCTCTGGTCCTCAGCTCAGCTGGTGCTTGAGATGAGGCCAAATTGTGTCCCCCTACTCCCAACGGCACCACAGGCTCCTACTCCGCAGGACCACTGCCTACCCCAGCAAAGCACTGTAGGACACCCTGTCCTTGCCTCTCACTGTCCTTCTGCAAAAAAAAAAAAAAAAAAGGTATTTTAAGCTCGGTTCAGTAGGAGGTGAGTGCTCTCTCTCACACGTGTACCCAGAGCAGAGCATCCCCTCGGCTTTGTGCGGGAGCTTTTCCCATGAATATCTCAGTGATGTCCTTATCACATGAGCTCTTCAGCCTCTGGGATGGTGAGACAGCCTGGGAGCCTTTTAGGTTGCACATGTCGTGCTCTGTGAAACCACCCGCTGAAATCACTGGCTTTGCCCTTCTCCGCAGGGATCGGGGAACCTTGCAGCACACTGCCTGGCGCTGGCAGGGACGCGCCCGCAGCGGAGATGCAGAGCAGAGCAGAGCAGAGCAGAGCGTGTTTCTCGCTCCTCACACTCCTCTTCTTTCGGCTGACCCGCCTCATGATTGGAAAAGGCCCATGTCCCTCCCCACGGCCCCCGCTTCCTCCCCAGCCGCACAATTGTCACCGCCAATTAGTGCATTGTTAGGGCACACAATGGCGCTGTGGCCACTGGAATGGGCCGCTTTTGTGCGTCTCCAGTCGGCTGTAGGGGCAGTCAAGATTCATTTAGGGCCTTACACAACATGGACAGAAAATACTATCAGAAAAGCAAAAGGGGAAAGAAAAAGGGAGCGAGGGGCAGCAGAGGAGGGGAGGCGCAGGCTGCTGTTGAGGGGTTAGTCCAGCCGCCTCAAGAGCCCGAGAAGCAGCAGCACGTTGGAGATGCCCCTTGGAACACAAAAAGGAACCGGGGCTTAATCGTAATTAGTGGGCAAACTGCAAAGAGCACGGGGGCTCTCCAGTGAATTGTTCCTGCACTTACCGCCACTGCTGCCCCTTCCCCCGGCTCCGGCCGGGAGGGGAGCAGCTCGGGGTGGGAACCGGCAGCCCTCGGCTACCCACCACGCTCGCGGGCACGGCGGAGGCCAGGTCTAGCTCTTCTCTGTGGCAGGTAAATGGAATTTCATTCCCTAAAGCTTGTCGCCAGTTACAGGAGGTGCTTTGCAGACAGAGCAGGGCACAGGGGTATGGTTTGGGGATCAGACCTGTGCCCGTGTCGGGGACCTTTGGAGCAGCCCCGTCTCTTTTTGCAGCCTGGCGGGACACACCTTGTGGCTGGGCTGTGTTTGTCCACGGCCTGTCCCTCTTCCCCCAGCACAGCCTTGGAGGTCACTGCCGTTGTGTTCTCTTCTGCTCCCAGTGTTTCCCTCTTTGCTCATAAAATAAACACCTGTACAGGTTTTTACGATCTGTTTAGGCTGAAGACCAAAGCTTGCCTTCCCTTCTCCATGAACAAACAGCACTTGTACCCACCCCTTTCCCCGTGCTTCTGTGCCAGCTCTCAGTCATGCTGAGGTCTTCACTGGTACGTACAGAATTTCTTAAGGCATATTTTGGCCCAACACAGCTTGGGCTTGTCTCGGGAAGCTGCATTAGCGTGCAGCTGAGTGTGTTTAATCGCTGCTCTGTAGAGGCCAGCTTGCTGTTACCGGTGTCGGCTCATGTCCTGAATGGCTTGTGCTGGGTTTAGTCAGGAGTTTATGCACCCAGCAGAGTTTGCTGTGTCTCAGGACTGTGCCAAGGTAGAAGAGCCATAAGGCAGGTTTGTCCTCACATAAATGTGCTTAAGTATTGAGGAGAAATTTTGAACATCTTAGCCCAGGTGGAAAGTATACAAAGATTATGAGTTATTCCTTTTATGTTGTCAGGGAATCTAAATAAAATCTATGGAAGAAAGCTGCAGGGCCTGTGGTTACTTTGGTGGCTCGTCTCAGCTAATGGATGTGTGTTTTGGCTATCCTTGGGTATAGGGGTGCTGGAACAGGAGTTGATCTCAAGCACAGCCACATACAACCCCACAAACTTAAACCAGGCGATTGCCAATTCAGCTCGATATGAATTAGAGCAGACACCAAATGACCAAATTTAATGGTCGCTGCTGGAAACGTTTCCAAACTGCAGCATGTGGAAGTGAAACACACACACACGTACAGTTCAGGACTGCTGTCTCTCTTCTGGTAGGGACTGAACACACCTCCTCATTTCCTCTGTTAGCTGCAGGTACAACAGTCTCCTCTCTTCAGCAAGCTTAGGAAATGCTGCTCCTGTACCAGTCTTTTTCCATGACCTGGGAGCCACAGCCACTCTGTATGTCTATACAAAAGAAGCTTGATTGTATTAGAACAGTGAAAATAAGATTCACGATGAAGACTTTTGGTCTGTCCAAAATCCCATCACGGGTTTCACATGAGGCTGCGGGCAGCACAGCGGGCATTAAGGACTCGGCTGGTGTTGCTGGGATAGCTCCCACAATGCAAACACGATCAGGATGCTCACAGCGTATGTGTCTCACAGATGAAGCTGGTTAAAGGCACTGTCTCGCAACACAGAACGTGTCTGTCTCTCACCAGCCACAACACATCCTCTCTCTGCTAATTAGCAACGTCCCTGGCAGAGTCTCAGCTGAAAGGATTACCCTGTTTTGTCACCTTGCCCTTTCCCTTCCTCCCCAAAGAGGGATGTGTACTCCTGTCAGGATGCAGCCTGGCTGGCTCAGGTAAGGAATGGGCCTCATTCCCTCCAGACTGCCCCTCCACCAGAAACAGATTTTGTCTCCAGGACAATCGGTCCAGCCCTCACTGAGCAGATGCGCAGCCTCGCATCTCTGCAGTGTAGTGCCGGAGGTTGTCAGCCTAATGTGCTCTAGTGGAACGGAAACAGAGCAGCGCCTGCAGCAGGAGCCAGAACGGTCTTTTTCCAGCTCAGGACTGAAGGGTTGGTTTTCCGGCTCTGTGTGGCCACAAGGGCAAATCACAGAACTTTTCTGTCTGCAAAAGCAGAGATCATTGCTTGTCCTTTCTCCCATTTCTTGTGTTCCTTGGTTGCTCAGCCTGAGAGCTGTCTGTACTGCAGGTACCTTCAGCACCTGGCACAGTGAGGGGCAAATCATGAAGTTGCAAGGTGGAAGCTTGCACAGTAATTTCTCTGAGTGCACCCAGTGGGGTCCTGACTGCCTCGCGACGGTGTAACACCTGGGGGGTCTGGCAGTGCCGGCCCACGGAAGGTATGGAAAGGGGCTCAGCTGCTCCCTTGTCCCAAGTAGTAGAATTTAATTTCACCGGCAAAACGGAAATACATACAGAGAGTGGATGCTGCTGCAGCTGGACAGACTTCTCTGAGCAAAAAGCTGAACCAAGCTACTCCACCAGTTTCATGCCATAAGGAAGGTGCTGGCCTGTGTGAACCCCATCTTTGCAGTGCTACCTTTTTTGTCAGCTTGGTGCTTATGTCAAATCAGTTTGATTGTGTCGGCTTGGTAAAAAGAGCCTTTAAGCAGACTGCACAACCTGGTCACCAGAGATTTTTGGCAACCCTGTGCTAGCACTTGTGGAAGGATTGAAGATACTTCGGAGCACTTTCTTGCCTCACTAGGCTATGTCCCAAGCAGGCTAACATCATTGTGTGCTTGACAGTCCTGTACATGGCAGTGAGGTACAGGATTTAAAGAACTAATTCCTTCTTTTGCCCAGGAAATGTCTTGATGTGCTCCAATTCTGTAACCCTAGTCCCTGCTAAAGCTTCTGCTATTTAATACTGAGGCTGTGGATCACTTGCATGTACTAATTCATAATGTCTAACTAATGCCTGATTGTGAAGGTTGCTAGCAACATCCTTTCCAAAATCACCTTGACCTATGTATTAAATTATCCAATGAATGACTTGCAGAAGGACATAATCAAAACATGTATAGTTCCAGCTAGTGCTGATTGTCTTTTCATCTGTTTCTGTGACTTGTGTCCAATAAATGTTGATTATGCAGGGGTTTAAATCTGTATTTCAACATAATTTGGTCCGTTTGATGTGAATGACATGACTCACCAAGCCTTAGCTCCAAGTATTCCTCCAGCCCTGTGTCAAGCACTTCAAGGATGTTGAAAGCAGATACGGAGAATCTGAAGTGCCTGGTCTAGCAAGAATGCCTAAAAGGTCAGAGAGAGGACATTGTTTCACAAGGTCTCTGGCCTTGATACTGACTGGTTCATGAAAACCTGGAAACACAGCACGTGTGTCTTGCATATGAACTTTCCCCCGGAGTATTGTGGATGAGTACACATAAGGGATAATGCTTTGAAACACTGTGTGATTTTTTTTGACTCCTTGTAAAGGAGTCCAATTTCCAGCGGACAGATCTGTAACAATTTCTGGAAATAAAGATCCCTTCAGGTCGTCTTAGAGCATCCAGAATCACTGCATCTGGAAAATCTTGATCACAGCGTCTTGAGGGGTGTTGAAGAAATGCGGACAAAGCGGCTCATGTGTTTGAAACCTGTTTTGACTGTATGATACTTCATAGTTCCAGGAAAGGCCAGGCTGAACACGGACTGAAGTCTCTCCTAACAGTGACAGTTGTTATCATGGTTTTTTTTCACCCGTTCATAGAACTTTAAGGCCCGGAGAGACCACCCATAACCGCAGACGTTCATTCCAATAGCAGATTCTTTGTAAAATGGCAGTTCAGCATAGACAGAAAGCTTCTTGGAAACCTCTGTATTCTGACTTTCTCTGAAAGTCAGGCAGGAGCCTAAGGGACAAGTGCTCACCAAACTGATTCCTGGTTGAATTCTGCTCCGTTTCCCGGGAAGCTCCTGGCACTTAAGGATTTCTGTGTCCTGTGCATGCTCCGAAGGCATCCCTGGGCAGGGAGCTTCTAGGACTTCACTTTGCAACAGGGAACCTTCTAGCTTTTCCGGATGCTGCAGCATTTCTCACAGGAACGAGCAGCTTGCTCTATTTTTGGCACAAACTAGTGTGTGTTACATATTGGTTGTTAATGCTGGAGTTTTCCACAAACCAGAAATTGCAACTTTCAGCCAGCTTCAGCCCAGGCTGCTCAAGTGTTTTCTCCAGAGGATTTTGCACGTTGGCCATTACAAACTTGCATCCTAACTCTGAAGTATTTGCTACATTTTCAGCCAGAGGTTCCCCTGTCCCATCTCTGTTTGCTGGATCAGAAAACCGCTTAGTCCTTTTGTCCCCAGAAATAAAACACTACAACTGTAACAGATATTACTTTATTTTCAGTGTAAAACGAGAAAACAAAAACAAGTTTCCAAAGGGTGAGCCCTGAGACAGAGCAGGACATTGTGTGCCAAAGCTGAGCTGCTTTCAGCAGTTTCCCCCTGAGGATCTCTCACAGCAACAGAGAGGGCAGACAAAGGAAACTCCTCTTTAGATGTGGTGTTGGTCGAAACAACATTGGCCTGAAGATAAAGCACAGCAGTAATTAGACTATATTATTATTCTTCATCATTTTGGAGGTATTTGATAGCTCCCATGTATGAGCTGGGGTTTTGGTTTACTCCTGTGGTCAGAGTCAAAGCTAATGTAAGCCAGTGCCAATCCTTGCCGGGCAGTGAAGCTGTGCTCCCTCACAGCTGCTGAGGACCCTGGCCAGGGTTGAGCTTCACGAATCTGCACCAGTGTGCAGAAGCCAGCATCTGTATTTTTTCATGCTGGCCTCCAGTAGGTTGCAGGAAGTGGTGATGGTCCCATCTCACATATACATATGGGGTTAGATGTCCCGTGGTGGAAATCACAGCTTCATGACTGTTAAGGTCACCCTTGCTGGATATTCAGATCAGGGCAAAACTTGGGTGGTTCGTAGGAAGTGTCCTGCTGTCTCAGCTGGGAAATGGCCTGAGCTGCTCAGGCCACTAGAGCGGTGAGCACTGGCCCCTTGGTCAAGAAAAATTCTCAGATTTCATGCTTCAAGGTTGCTGATTTGGCAGCTTTCCTTGAGAGCTCAATTCACTCCCAGCTATAAGCATACAAATGTGTGTGTGGTACAGTCGCCCTGCTTGGGAATCCCAGTGGAACCAGTATTTAACTCCGAAAAATACTTGGGGTAACGTCTTTGCAATGTATGGAGCAGCAAGCATTTCAGAAACAATCTAACTGTGTATTTAAACAGTCATTACTGCCTTCTGGGTAAATAACGCATATTTTTAAAATGGCCTCTATACACAATAGACATGAACACAATAAATCCTAATTGCTCTGAAGGACCCATTAGGCTCTATCAGGTCAATACATGGTAGAGGTTTTTGAAAGTCACTCACCCTATTGTTACATAAACCACAATTTGAAAGTCCATAAATAAGTATTTACCCAATGAAGAGTGAGGGCCATACTCATTTATCATGTCAGCTTCACTATGGGGACTGTTTTCTTTTCAAGGGCCCATGTGAAAAAAAAAAGGGAGAGAGAGAGAAAAAAAATGAAAGGAAAAAAGCACAATGTGATGTGTTTCAAAAACCACATATCTGAAAAGTTTCAGGCTGCAATACGTAAAGTTCACTGCCTCCTCCGTATCTCAGCCTTGTGTGAATCACAGCAAGGAGGTCTGAAGATCAGCCGTGGCTGTGACACTGGTGGCCAGGCTGTGGCATGGCAGGGATCCTTCCTCATCCCCATCCTGCACCTTTGGGCTAAGGCTCTGATCCTGACTCCACCTCCTGCGTGCTGTGATGGTGGCACCTCAGGACAGGAGCACCTCTCTGGTGTACCAACCGTGCCTGGCAGAAAGGGGTCCCAGACCCCGGGGAGACCAACAGAAACTAATTATGTACATTTTATTTGTGCTTATATGTACAAATACTGTTAACTAAAATTGGTGGGTCTGGCAAGATCAGTTTCAAGTGCAGCCGCTC
>NW_010431937.1:46016-49104 GCF_000710305.1 Buceros rhinoceros silvestris
TTCCTGGCTTGACTTTAGTCAGTCTTATCTGGTGCATTTTACAAACTGCAGTGCTTGCATCAAGTGTTGCTAAAGTCCGTGTCACTGTTAGGACTCGGGTTTTGCATGAATTCACTCAGAAGTTGTCTAGTTCCATGTAGCTTTTGGAATATGACTACAGTCTGACGTGAGTTTGTTTTCCTGCACTGCGTTCAGGTGTGTAATTGTATAGGCTTGCGTAAAAACAAACAGTATTGAAGCAGGTTAGGATTTTCAAGGGAATTCCGACAAGGCATCCATGGTGAAAAGCATTCAAGTGACTTAAATCTGAATTCCTGTCACCATCCCACAGCTTTTAAATCATTCAGACACATTAGAAAATGTTTGCCCCTGATGCTGTTGCATTTCAGTAGGGTTTGGGTGCCAGGGTCCCGCTGCAAATGCCAGCAGTGATTCTCGTTCTGCTCTGCCTGCTCACCAAGGGCTAAGAGCAGCCCTGTCTTCCTACCTGCCAGGTCCTTCCTGCCTGCAGGGCAGCAAGGACCTTGGTCTCTTACCCGGGAGCCCCCCTCTAGGTCCAGTTTTGGTGCCGGGGTTTGCAGTGCTGGCAACAAGCAGCCTTTCAACGCTCAGGTGGGAACACAAACGCCACACGTGGAAGCAGCAGCATGCCTGTCCTGGTGCAGCATGCAGTCCTGTCCTCCACAGAGGGGAAAGGTCAGTCTCCTTTTGTTCCAGCACACGGTGGGTCTGCTATGCTGGAGCTGGCCAGGGGCTGTGTCATGATGCCAGATGTGACAGCTGTCTGTCCCTGCACCCATGGCAGGCAGTAAGGCACAGCTTTGCCAGTCCTGTGCTGCTGCAAACCACCTTGTGGTCCCCCACCACCTCCTCACTCAAGCAGTTCATTATGAGGGGTCACTGCTAATTCAAGCAGTGCTTGAGCTAGCACAGCCTCCAGCTGGGGTGACTGGCAGGCTGCCCACCAGCACCAGGAGCCCATAGTCTGGGCCCCCACTTCTCCCTTCCCGGCAGCCAGACACTTGTCAGAAGTGCAGAAAAAACCAGGATTTGCTGCTCCAAGGAAGAAGGGTCGAGGTCGAGGACAGCATGCTGGTCTTACAACAAGTGGGGCAGGAGATTCCCGCCCTGCCTTGGTGTAGGCAGAGCCAGGAGCGAGGTCAGTGCTCCCTGGCTTAGTCCCTGCTCAGAGCCTGGACTGAAAAGCTCTTTGCAAAAGTCTGCTGAGTTCTCTAACAAGGGTAAGAGCTAGTCTTTCCAAAGGAGGCTCACTTAGTCCTTCTCTAAAGTCTTTTAAAAGCCACAATATCCTTCACAAAGGGAGTCTGTCCAGGTAAGCCGTGTAGGCTGACAGTAGAGCAGTGAAAGAACCAAATACAGAAATATTTAACACCTTTTTACTTCCTGCTTCTACCAGCAGCTGCTGCATCCAGCTGAAAATGCCTCAGTGGGTGGAAGGTACGGCTGTGAGGACACTGTATTGTCAGCCCATGTCTGTATCTTCTGGGCTGAGCCATGGGCAGGGACCAGCTGGACCCCCAAGCAGACCCATCTAGCATGATGGAGCTTCCTGAACACTGCTGCACATGGATTAAAGGTAAAGCTGTTTCCTAATAATTATTAGAGGCTTTTTAACAACAACATCAAGTTCCTAGGGGCAGGAAACACTTTCTGTTTTGTCTCCAGGGTTTGGCACGGTAGATTTTGGGCAGGCACAGCTTCTGTCACTAGTAGTACTGGATGGACATGAAGCACTCTAGTCTCATACTGCGCTGCAGAGATGAGGAACAAGCCCACACCGTATTTAATGCACTTGTATGCTCTAATGTAACTTGCACTTACACCATATTTAATCCTGTTCTGGTTGCTCTGCTACTTATTCATGAAAACCAAAAAGGAAACAGAAGCACAGAGCAAGCCAACAGATGTCTACCTGGCTCTTAATTGGATTTTATGTGTCCCCAGTGTAGCCAATACAGCATTATTTACAGCCAGGCTCTAAGAATTAGATACATCTGGAGGAGCAGCGAAACCTGAACCAGGCTACAGGAGTCGACTGATGAATCAAAATGAAGAGCTGCTCCCTTTCCCCATTCTTGTCTTCTCCCTTCCCACCTACTGTACCTGTTCCCCGCCGTGTGTCTGATCAAACCAAGATATTGCTCAAGGGAACACTTATAAAAATGAAAAATACCAGCAAAAAAGAGAATCTCTGCACTTGTGGAGCTTCATCAGCATTTTCTAATTGTACAGCAATGCTGATAATAAAAAGGCTGCCCTCTGCTCTCAGCTATAATTTGGATAATCAACTGAAAGCTCCAATGAAACTGTTTGTGATTGCTTTCTGCTGGGCTGCTAGTTCACAGAAACTCATTGTTGGGGAGAATTAAGACTCCTGCTACAGGGATATGCCACTGTGTTCCAGAGGAACGTGTGACTTGTAACTCTCCTCCGTACAGCTTTATCACAGGCAAGCCTACAGCGTAAAGCAGAGAGGGACTTGAGCCTTTTTTCCTTTTTTTTTTCTTTTTTGTAAAGATGTTGTTAAGCACTGAGGTTGGCAGTGCCAAATGCTATTGCACACCTAGGCTGGGTGGACTTGTAGGCACAGAGGATTTTGGAGGTGATAATGAGGTCTCTGTCCTTAACATCCCTGAGGACTTTGGTGTGTAGAAGCAGCAATTAGTGCTCTGCTCTGCCACTGGCCACAGAGTGATAGGCCAGATTTTACCTCTGGGAGGAAGGCAGGAGCTAAGTCAAGCTTTGAGGCTTTGCTTTCTGGGCTCTCGATGGAGTTGGGGGCGTTCTGGATGCTGGTGTTCCCCAGCACCAGGTCTGAATGTGAGGCACCCCGTCTGTGATGTGCCGTGGGTATGTCTTGACTAGCAGATCCAGTGCTGGGTGAGTACTTTGGTCAGAACTGACCTTCCACCAACATCCAGTGAGCAAGAGTGAGGCGCTCCTGTTCAAGGGCTCAGGAGCAGCCTTCCTTCTTGGCACTGCCATAGCAGGTGCAGCCTGTGACCCCCGAATCTGTCTGCTGAAGTAGGTCTGTTCCCCTGCGTGCCCAGCGTGTGCCATGGGCTTC
>NW_010431937.1:49255-49509 GCF_000710305.1 Buceros rhinoceros silvestris
CCGATGAAAACCGGGATGGTAATTCAGGTGTTTGCTAGCACACGGATTCAAATTCCTGATGCCAGGCAGCCGAGTGCGATCGCCACGGCAGCTCCGACATGAGCCCGCGTTTCCCGGAGCGCTGGGACGCGACCTCTGCTCCGGGCAGGGTCTCTCGAAAGCGCCGGCTTCGTTCATCCACACCGCGCTCCAACGTCCAGCCGCCTGCTTGGGAGGAAAATAGCAGGGTAAACCAACCTTCTCCCGTGGCTCCG
>NW_010431938.1:0-1517 GCF_000710305.1 Buceros rhinoceros silvestris
AACTCTGCTGTTCTTTAGTGTCGAAGAATGGTGAGAAGTCGGGATAAACTTTGGGAGTATACTATAGAAGGGGGAAGAGATGGGAAAGTTGCGGAAGAATTAGGAGCGCCCTGGCGTGCTCTCATCAATACCCTTCGTGAGATGAAAGTGGAACGTAAAGTTGCTGCAGTAGTCATTGACGCGTTACAATCACTGGAAACTCCCCCTGTTAAGACCCCTGTATGCACAGGATTAAAATATACTGTTCACGAGTCTAAAGTTAACGCTGCAAAGTCTGCCTGGAGATTACTTTTAGAGGCCTTGAGAGATCACGTAGCAGTGCAGAGTGAACTGACACCCCCGGCATGGGGAGGATCCGAGACTCAGCCAGTTTCTCTTGCTGCTGCTGAGGAATTTAGTTGTCTAAGTCTTGAGAAAATAAAAGAAGGTAATAAATTACTGCAGCTGGCAGAGAGAAGTGATAGAAATAACAAAAATGAGTCAACTGGATTCCTTCAGCCAGGCAAAATAGAGTTTTCTGTGCTGTCTCTTTATTCGCCGTTGCTTTCAGATGAAAGCAAGGACACAGTTAAAAATCCGTGTAAAATTGGATCTTTGCCGTCAGAGGGAAAACTATCGGGCAGCGGTGCGATTTGTGTGGTTAGTGATAACTGCGTCACTAAAGGACCAGACTCCATCTTGGGTCCATCTTCCTGGAAGTCAAGGAGGAAGAGATATATCTGGTCACTCCCTTCTCTGTGGAGTTCACGGGGGCCTCCCCCCGCCTGTCTGGGGACTGGCCCCCCTGTGGGGACTGTGGGCAGTGCCCCCCGCGCTTGGCCATCCAGTGGGGGTGGAGGCTTCCCTGCCCACTGAGCTGACGCCACCCCCTGCCACCTGCCCTTGGCAATTAATGTCCTGCCAGCAAAAGGACACTGCTGGGACCCGGTGTGTCTGGATTTTGCTGTTGATGTTTTTTCTTCATCGCCACAGCGTTTGCATATACGAAGTTACGGCAACAGCATTTATTTACAGCCTTTAAATTTCCACCGCTAAGACCAGACAATGCTCTCTGTGAATTATGGCCTGGCATCCCAGAGCTAGCTGTAAAAGGCGTTAACCTTTGCCCGGCGACTGATAAAACACATCATCACTGCCCTGTGAGCCGGCTGTGCTAGGAAACTTCTAAATAACATTGTGAATGAATTTCACCTGAATTTAATTAAAACATATGTGCTGTGTTGTAAGATACTAGCTAAAATCCTGCTCTCTCTGGTACAATATTCCATCTGTGAATCAACATGACAGTGCACAGCAGAGCCTTGCAGCTAATGACACTCAATATTGCAGATTATATTTTAAAATCGATGCACACTGAATCTCATGCAAAACCACACTGATCTCTTCTAATGAAACCATATGTCTGGCACCTGAGATCTTCTTAGCAATCAGATTTTATTTCCTGAGATCAGAACTCCGTCGCATGCAGTGTTGGTAACCTGTGCCACCTTGGATTTCTGTCTAGCCCTTGCTTAGAA
>NW_010431939.1:0-9473 GCF_000710305.1 Buceros rhinoceros silvestris
ATTTGTCTAGTGGCCAGCCCAGGCCTAACCCCTGACGGGGGAAAGCTGCTATAAGTTCTCCCTAGAGCCTTTTCTTCTCTGAACAACCCCAACACACTCTCTGCCTGTCTTCACAGGAGAGGTACTCCATCCCTCTGATCATATTTGAGGCCCTCCTCTGGACCCGTTCCAATTTGTCCAGGTCTTTCCTACATTGGGGGCCCCAGAGCTGGACACTGCACTCCAGGTGTGGTCTCACAAGACTGAAATTGAGGGGAAGAATCATATTCCTTGGCCTTTTGGTCATGTTTCTTTTGATGCAGTCCAGGGTACAGTTGGCTTTCTGGACTGCAAGTGCACATCGCTGAGACATACTGATCTTCTTGTCCACCAATACCCCCAGTCCTTCTTTGCAGGACTGCTCTCAAATCCATCCATCCCCCAGCCTGTATCTGTGTTTGGGATTGCCCCAACCCATGTGCAGGACCATGCATTTGGCCATGTTGAACTTCATGAAGTTCACATGGACCCACCTCTCAGGCCTGTCAAGGTTCCTCCGGATGGCATCCCTTTCTCCAGCATGTCAACCGCACAACACAGGTTAGTGTCATCAGCAAACTTGCTGAGAGCGCTCTCAATTCCACAATCCACGTCACTGACAATGTTAAACAACACTGGTCCCAGTACTGAACTCTGAAGAACACCACTCATCGCTGGTCTCCACGCAGACATTGAGCAACACTGACTGCAACTCTTGGCATGTGACCATGCAGCCAATTCTTTATCCACCAAGTGATTCATTTATCAAACCCATGTCTCTCCAATTTAGAGACGAGGATGGGATGTTGTGTGGGATGGTGTCAAACGCTTTGCACAAGTCCCGGTAGATGACATCAGTTGCTCTTCCCTTATTCACCAGTGCTGTCACATCATCACAGAAGGCCACCAGATTTGTCAGGACTAACTTGCCCTTAGTGAAGCCACGCTGGCTGTTGCAAATCACCTCCTTGTTTTCCACGTGTCTTAGTATAATTTCCAGGAGAATCTGCTCCATGATCTTGCCGGACACAGAGGTGAGACTGTGTGGTCTGCAGTACCCGGGTCTTCCTTTTCTCCTTTTTAAAAATGGGGAATATATTTTAAAAATGGGGAATATTCTTAGGATAAACCAAGCCTCTCCTTTTTTATTGATAGGATGACTACTTAATAAAGAAAGCAAGAGAAGGAGATAAAAACCACATGCATGCAGATGTAACACACTTGCCTGAAAATATATGCAATATATGCACATTTGCAGCCGCACATATTTACGTGTGTTTCTATCTCCAGGCTTAAAACGTTGCTGCACCTTTGCTATGTAGCTGAACACGGGAGAGCTTCAGAGAAATGTGGCCAAGTTTACAGATCATTTGTAAAGTAATGTAAATTAGTATTTGAAAAGGAGTTTAAACATTCCTAGTTTATACATGGAATTGCAAAACTTGTGGAAAAGAGCCACAGATACTTTCTGTATCCCAACATTCATTGCCTGGTGTATCACTTGTTTCATCTTTTGTGTGATTACCATAACTTATACCCACTTATTCAAGTATGACTTTCACTATTTTGTATATCTAGCCTCAGAAATAGAAGCTTAGTAAGTTTATTCCTACTGTTGTAAAGTGGCTTGGCTATGACAGTATCTATTTAATTATGAACATGATCGTCTTTTTCCTTTACCACTTAGGATTTTATGTGCCTTTATTAAACAAGTCAATAAAAATATGTGTAAATATTAAAAAAAATAAGAGAGATAGATAACGGCAAAGGCAAACTAGTTGTACAGTACCCTGTCGTTCTCTCTTCATCCAGAAAAATAAAAATTTGAAAACCTGTGACATTCACTCTTGCAGATACTCTTTTACTCTAGAATGTTCTCAAATCCCCTTTTCACCAAATCTTGAACTTCAGAGTACAGAAAGTGAAACACACCATTTCCACAACCAAGAGTATTTTCCCTGGAAAGCAACACAAATCACAAATATAAAAAAGACTCCTTGCAGAAAATTCACAAAAGATAGGCGACCACTAGAGCGTATAATTCAAGTTCATTTGGGATAAATAATGCCTAGAATGAAATGTCCTGTTATGGAAATACAACTTAATAAATATATTGTTATATATTTTATGCATACATAAGTTATAAAATATAACCCGATAAATAAAACCACACAGCAAAAGTATCAGGATATTTGAGGAAGCAGTTTTCTGTTGCCAAACAGTAAAAATGATTTTTACTGCAATGTCTAAAACTGGAAATGTCAAGTATAGCCACCTTCACATCATGTGTTAGTAGATCTTGAAAAAAAAATGTCAGTTTTAGTACTTGAAGTCCTTCTGTTAGAGGTCACACCCACCACATGTTTAACAGTACCATTCACCTTGACAGTAATACCCATTCCCTGGTGCTCTGGGCCAAGGCCATGATAATTTATCACACATATTCTGTCATGCCTGAATGGCATCTATCTATTTCTGTTTTAGGGCGCTCGTCACTGTGGAATCTGAGCAGAAACATGATACGCAGTGTCATGCACAGCTCAGTTACATGATCATGTCCTTAAAGCATTTTATCCATTTTTGAATCTTTTTATATGCTCTTCAGAAAGGGCGTTAAAACTAATAGTCTTGCATTTTCTTCTGGGAGTTATGTGGCTAACTGGCATTTAGCAATGGGCTTCCAGCAGTTTTATTTGAGCAACCACAAGACCACAACAGCATAAAGTGGTTAACATGAGTGAAAGTGCTGGAGTAAAGCAAAAAGTGACCCAAACCTTCAATGAAAACTCAAAAAAAAAACTTGCTGGAAGTCAAAAAGATTGGGATTTCCACGCCACACCACTTCGCAAGTACTAATTTGGGCCAAAAATAAACAAAATAAAAATGTTCCTAACACCAGCGAAGATTATCTAGGAGACTTTTGAAGGTAAACAATTAGTAGTTCATCACCAAGATTTCACAAGGACAAGAAGAGCTGAACATTTTATTTCTGCTTGACTACTCTTTCATGAAAAATCGCATCGCTCAAAGTGCCACATTAAAATATCTGTCCAGCAAAGAAAAAAGCAGACTGGATATTTGCTTGAGTCATTGTCATTCAGAGGAGTTTCATACCTTGAATTTCCTAATTTTAGCCATTTAAAGTGGTTCTTCATCAGTAAAGAGAAAAAAGCAGACTGATGAACAATCCTGCTCACCAAAGCCAAAAGGTAAATGTGAAGGAGGAAGAACCCAGTGCTTATTTATCCATTCCTCAGGTAATGCTGGGAATCCAGGAAAAAGGACTGAATTTCATGAGCAGAATAGTGACTCTTACGTCACATTTTCATCAAACAGCTTAAAGATTAAACTGAAGTGAGGACACCTGATGAACCTTCACATATTTCAGATTTTGCATTACTCTGTTTTTGATCAATTAAAAGATAATTCTCTTCCCACGGTGGTGCTGACGAGACTTACACTGGGTACAAGCAACGACAAAAAGTTGAATTAAAAAATATTGCACTTCTGTAAGAAATTAAGAGAACCAGGGATTTACGGATTTGGCAACGTAAGAGAAATGTCTTTTCTCTAAGGAAATCCAACCTGTGAAGCTAAGTGAGAGCACGACTTTTTCCGCAGTAGGTCAATAAAATAATAAATAAAAAGCAGTATCCAAAAATTAAAAAGGGAAGTGATAATACTGAGCCACATTAATCCCTTCTAAATTTTCTGCTTTATAAAATTACAGTTTGAAGGATTATTGCTTGTCAGACTACCTGCTGCATGTACTCATTCCTTGCACTTTGAGCTATCGTCGAACAGAATATAGGAAAAGGGATTACTTCCAAATGGAAGTTTTAAAAAAATTTTCTCTAATTTGTACACGAACTGAAAAAGTGGTACAAGTAAGGTGTGCCCCAAAATCTGTAGAACTTACTTTCTCTGTTTATGCTTACAAGTAAACGATTACCAGTAAAAGATATTTTTAAGCCTGGATTCCTGGAATAAGTGTGGAGCTGGGGTTTGTCTTGGGTGGGTAGACTTCTGAGTCTGTACACCAGGAGGTAGTCAGTTCATGAGGTAAAGAATGAAGTTAGATCACACATTCGAAAAACCTTTTCTTTCTTAAAAAAAAAAAAAAAATGAAAAAAGGAAATTTGGCAGACTAAAACCAAATGCTTTAATACAGCCTATGACAAGAACATCTCTTCACAAGAAGAGAGCTAGGAAAAGATCTTCAGTTCCCGATAAAAGTAATAAAGATTTACCATCCTTGTAAAGATTGCCTTGCATTTAATTATTTTTGAAGTGTTTATGTTATGGGAATTGCTCTTGAACACCTGGTTCATTTTTGCTATGTGTAAATACTTAGCCCGCAATTTCTTAAAATTTTAATTAATTCATTTCCAAGAGAACTACTCATTTTGTATCCAAAGCAACTAATAGAGCAGTCTAATTTGTCAACCACCTATATAAAAGTGGTGCTCCTTTCCTCACTGCTGTCCCTGAAAGTGACTTCAGTGGCTCCTGGATTTCCTACAGCACCCGTTCCAAATGCCAAATTCTAAATATATAAAATAAAATAAAGACACAGCTTAGCGAGAAATCCAGGTAGTAAACCAGTAACCGGTCTTGGGTTGTTACATGGCAGAGCCGTGAGTTACTCTGTTATAATTATTTTATTCACACCAACATTTTGAAATAATTACCTGACTCCTCTGACAGGCCCATGGGTAGGTACCGGATACCAGGGTGATGGTATGACAGTCTTCTTCCAAGCAAGACTCTATCCTGGTGGAGGACGACATAATGTAAAATAGGAAGCTGGCATATGATCCATGAAACAAAGTGAGTGAGGAGGATTTTCTTCTTCCAGCTCAGTATTCTCTTCAATCAAATAGAAACGGTGTGTGATGCCAGAACCACAACACTTAACCCATCAAGCTGCCAAGATACAAGAAAAGTAGTTTGGAAACACCAAGTTCTTAGAACTCTGCTAAGCTTCAGTGAAGAACAGAACAACTCCAAAGGAACTATCACTGTTTTTACGTAACGGTTGGATATCCACACATGAAAAGAAGCCAACACTGATAAACCCGAAAGAGCCAAGGACTCTTATTTAGTAAGTCAGCCACTTGCATTTGCACTATTGTTTTCACATACAAGCCCTCACTGTGTCCATCATGATCTGACAAAACAGTAATATTATGGATAGAATAAGTCCCAAGATGGCAAGATGAGAAAATAGATCCCTGCATTATTTAAATCATAACTGTTTTCAGCAGAGTCACAGAACCGAAAAATTTGTATTCCCACAAACCAATTCAATGTCTCTTTAACTCAAACAGCCTTATATACACTTCTCAGTTCATGATACTCCTGCTTCGCCATATGAACGTAGTACTTAGAGAATTAAGAATCACTAACAAAAATAAGAAGCAATCAAATAAAAGTGGAAAAATATTTCTTCTGTGCAGCAAAATTCACAGAGTATATTAACAATCTGGATTTTTATTTTAGAGTAAATACATTCTAACAGCAAAACACAAGAATTTTGTGGGTTTGTGTTATCTAGATACCTGCTACACTTTGAGTTTCTTTCCTATGCACACTAAGATTGGATTAGACTCCCTGCTGTGTCATTCAGCTAAGCAAGTTTCATGACCTTAAGTTTCCTGTCAATCCTCATCCATTTTCAACCTCAGAGTCAATTCTAATGTGCTTTATTATGTTTTTTTCCCCCAGTATTCGGTCTTTTGAAAATCCTACTCTGACATTCAGAAAACAGCATTGTCTGTGAAAGCTGTTGCCATTTAAAGAAATGAGATTAATGTTTATTTAGAAGGTACATATTCTCCAACCAATGTAAATATGCTGCTTAGGAGATTTTGTGTTTTTTAATCGCCACAGCCACATTGTACGTTTAGATGTGCCTGTAAGTCATTTATGTCTCTAAAAACTGTCTAGACCTTTGTCCTAAATATCAAATACAACAAACAGTTCCACAAAGCTAAGCATATGTTAAATAATTATCACATTTAAATTTCCTGTTTTCTCCCCTCTTCATTCTTGTGCTTTTATGTTGTTAATCTGAAAGTCTTGATATATCATTCATTATGATTTTCCTCTTTCTATTTTCAAGCACTCCTAATGCTTCCTTCCTCTTTACAGACTAGGTGTTTCTATGGCACTAATCACTTAACACTGACACTGGTTATTTCTAGTCTCTTTATTTCAAAAGCAGAAGTACTATAATGACTGAAAACCGGTTTATGGAAAACAAGAAGAATTTCAAAATTGATGACAAAATTGGTATGTTCAAGAAGTAGTCAGCAGAACTTCTTGTTAGAAATAGAACATAGGAGCACGAGACAAAGAAGTGCCAATAGCCCACAATTAAAATTACCACAATTTCACAATTTTCCTCCCCATAAATACTTTCAGAAAAAATAATAATGTCAGTAAAAAAATATTTTTCCAATGTGAGGTAGGGAGGAGTGTGAGAAAGGAACAGGTAACTCTGATTCCTCCAGCTTATACCTGCCTATTTACCTCATTTATAACCGAACACAGTGTTGGAGAAAGAACTTACGAGGCAGACAGTTGGGCTCAAAACTGGTGAATATTGCATATTTTCATGGCAACAGCATCATTATGGAGTTACAGGATTGTTCTTGGAAGTTTAAGGTTTCCTACTGAAAAAAAAATTAGAACTAAGCGCAGTAGTTTCACTGCTCCAGTTTTGACAAAATACTCTGTATGGGTTACTTGAAACAAAAGTAACTGGAAAGTAAAAGTAGGTGGAATAAAGAAGTTCTCAGATGTCTCTCCACGCTGAAGTCCTGATCAATAAGAGGCAGGAACATGACTTTTCACGATCAATTCCTTCATGTGAGTGGATTGTTTGTTCCTAAATTGCCAATGTCATAAAAAGGAAGGGTGCTCCTGCTCATTTGTTCTCTTTACCTGAGCAAAATAAATTACTATAGATTGATGCTCACTGATGGTCATTTGCAAATCTGTAGCTCTTCCTGTAGGAACAAATAGTAGTGTTATTTCCATAGGAAAAGTCCTTCCATCATTATAATTTTTTTTCCTTTAGACAGTTTTCTTCTTTATTATCTTGTAATTTCTCGGCTGTGATTTTGAGGCAGAGATTTCGAATTTTAGGAAGATTTCACAGAATCATTTTGGTTGGAAGAGATCTTTAAAATCACCGAGGCCAACCGTTCACCCTGCACTGCCAGAGTCCCTAAACCATGTCCCTCAGAACCACAACTAAACATCTTTTAAGCACTTCCAGGGATGCAGACTCCACCACCTCATTGTGCGGCCTGTCCCACTGACTCACAACCCTCTCTTTAAAGAAATTTTTCCAAAATATCTGACCTAACATTCTCTGGCACAACATAAGGTCATTTCCTTTCATCCTGTCACTTGTTAATTGGAAGAAGAGACCCACCCCAAACTCTCTACAACCTCCTTTCAGGTAGTTGTAGAGGCTAATGAGTCTCCCCTCAACTTCCTTTTCTCCAGGTGAAACCACCCCACTTCCCCCAGCCACTCCTCATAAGACTTGCTCTTGTAATCCTTCACCAGCTTCATTGCCCTTCTCTGGACACTCTCCAGCACCTCAATGACTTTCTTGAAGTGAAAGGCCAAAAAATGAACACATCATTTGAGGTACAGCCTCACCAGTACAGAGTACAGTAGGACAACCACTTCCTTCCTCCTGCTGGTCACACTGTTTCTGATACAAGCCAGGATGCTGTTGCCCTTCTTGGCCACCTGGGCACACTGCTGGCTCGTGTTCAATTGGCTGTCAACCCAGGTCCCTTTCCACTCAGCAGCTTTCCAGTCACTCTTCCCCAAGCCTGTAGTGTTCCGTGAGGTTGTTGTGACCCAAGCACAGGACCTGGCACCTGGCCTTTTGGAACCTCATGCCACTGGCTTTTGCCCATCAATCCAGCCTGTCCAGATCCCTCTGTAGAGCCTCCTGACCTTTAAGCAGATCAACACTCCCGCCTAACTTGGTGCCATCTGCAGACTCACTGAGAGTGCACTCAATCCCCCCATCCAGATCATTGATAAAGATGTTGAAGAGGACAGGCCCCAACTCTGAGCCCTGGGGGAACACCACTGGTGACTGACCACCAGCTGGATTGAACTCCATTCCCCACCACTCTCTGGGCTCAGCCATCCAGCCAGGTTTTCATCCAGCAGAGAGTACAACCATCCAAGCCATGAGCAGCCAGTTTCTCAGGAGGATGCTGTGGGAAATGGTGCCAAAGGCTTTACTAAAGTCCAGGTAGACAATGCCCACACTCTTCCCTCTTCCACTGAGCAGGTCACCTTGTCACAGAAGGAGATTGGGTTAGTCAAGCAGGACCTGCCTTTCACAAACCCATGCTGACTGGGCCTGGTCATCTGGTTGTCCTGTATGTGCCACATGATGACACTCAAGATGATCTGCTCCATGACCTTCTTTGGCACCACGGTCAGACTGACAGGCCTGAAGTTCCTTCTGGCCCTCCTTACATATGAGTGTGACTCTGGCTAACCTACAGTTGATTGATACGTCCCTGGTAAGCCAGGACTGCTGGTAAATGATGGAAAGGGGCTTGGTGAGCACTTCTGCCAGCTCCCTCAGTGACCTTGGGTAAATCCCATATGGCCCCATAGACCTGCGTGCATCTAAGTGGTGCAGTAGTTCACCAACCATTTCCTCATGAATTATGGGGGCTTCCTTCAGCTTCTCATCTCTGTCTTCCACTTCCAGGAACTGGGCACTAAGGGAACAACTGATCTTTAAACTATTAAAGTCTGAGGCAAAGAAGACGTTTCCTCTAGGCCAAAATCCAGCAAGCAAAACAAGCTCGGAAGAGAATGGCTAAAATTCACTGCAGCTACCTGGAAAGATCTAAACTATCAGAACTTGTAGCAGTATGGTTCTCCTGAGATCCTCCCACTGCTCACTGATAGTGGGCTTTATTGTCCCACAGCAGATTCGTAAGGTCATAAAGATTCCAGAATGTTCTGCTGTGATTTAAAAACGTGTCAAAAATCAAATGCTTTTTCATAGCCCTAGTCCAGAATGTCAGTGAGATTATTCAGAAATTTCCAATTTATATACTGGGTCTTTGGGAAGAGGGAGAAAAACTAGGGAGAAGGCTACCGATACTTGAATTTAAGTATCTGTAGAAATGTCAGAGCCTCTCTCCCATGAATGTATGGGGATCGCTCCATAAGTAATGCCTCCTACTTTGTTATTACGCCCCTCCATGTCAGAGGCGGGTGTTGGTGGTCTGGCAGTAGACGTTGAACCTTCCCACCAACATCCCGTTAGATTTCGTTGCCGTGTGACAGACGGCAGCAGAGGGGCACTCTGACAACATGCTGGCTGACATGGACGTGCAGGTGGAGCAAAGGGGTGTCACTGGATTCCTCCATGCAGAAGAAATTGCACCCCTGAC
>NW_010431939.1:9714-26260 GCF_000710305.1 Buceros rhinoceros silvestris
ATGGCCCGTGTTGAACGTTTACAGAGCCCAGCCAGTGGGTGTCGGCACGGTGAGGTGGTGGGTGGCGCGTGTCAGCCGTGGTGACAGTGACGGTGGGTCCCCTCCGCTGGTGCAGATTTTTAAACGAGTGCGGCACGCAGGATCTTGTTCATCGCTGGGGAAAATGCACAGCCAGGGGTGGGGACTGAGTTAAAAATACTGTGTAGGAGGCATTACGTTCAGAGTGACCGACAGTCTGTTAACACACTGTCTAACAGTGTTAACAAACTGTACTTTCAGGTGAAACACCAATACTATTCAGTTATTTGTCTCCGTTTCATAATACTGTTCTTAGTTCTCTCTGAAACCTACAAAAAAATCCAAGTGAGTTAATTTGGAAGATACTTTTACAACATAAGATTTTTGTTGCTTTTGAGGCTTTCAGGAATCATTCCAAGTGAAATGAAACATATTTAAATGGTATATGATTTGATAAATATTTACATTCATTCTCAGCAGTAATTCTTATTTTTAAATAGATATTTTATACAAATAACAATGTTTAGTTCAGATTTTAAAAACAATGTTAAGGAAAGTGTTAGTCTAGCATAATATAATATAAATAAGTCCTCAGCCCCAAGATAAATAAGTAGGGCAACAGCAGATATTGCCACTCACAAGAAGCTAGGCCATTTTTGCATGTAAATGTGGAGTTGAAGACCACATACAGCTTCTTAATGATTCCTATTAACTCATTTCTAAACAAGTCCTGTGTAATGAGAAAAAGTAAATAATCCTCCATGTGTAAACACAATCCTTTTGAAAAGAAAAGTGAGTCTATGGCTAAACTGGTTTAATTCAAATTTTTTGCCATTGTGTTATTTAGTCTTTTCTTCCTAAAAGCCTAGTGCCACAGACAACCAGTTCCTAGTCAGTGACATCATCCATGGTCGCAATTTGATTTATAATATAATGGTTGAGGAAAGAGCTTCTCGACAAAAAGAACTCAGTTTCTCCTGGTTTTAGTACAGCCTTGCAACAGAGATAGCACCTCTTGGCTTGAAATTAGGCTTCAAGCGATGAGTGATTAAATTAACTGAAGCAGTGCTCATAGTGTATACAACCTCCTGTCCTTTTCCTCTCCCTGCATGATCCCAAACCTCCCTCTTACTGGTTCTTCGTGCTTCCTTCCCATCTCACATAATCCCCAGTCTTGCCTCTTCCATTACTACCCTAATGTATTATTCTTGCTTCCCGCCCACCACCCTATCACCCCCCCTCCATCTTCATTGCTTCTTTCTTTTCACCTCTCTGTTCCCAACACTGTTTTCAAGTCATGGAAGAGACATTTCTCTCTCTCTTTCACAGTACCTGAACACAAGAGCAAAGAAATACACAGAAAATAGCCCCTCTAATCAGTTTCTGCGCCTGGCCAGGGAACACCCCAGAGCAGTACCTATAGAGAAAATCTCTCAAGTCTTCAAGTCCCAAGGAGGCCATCACTGGTCTCTGTGCCACCAGTAACCATGGAAGAGCTCTGAGGAGCATGAGCATGCTCATTTTGTGGCAGAGTCTCTAAAAAATCTGGCAAATTTTAGCATAACTCTGTCAAGCACATTAAAAGTAAAATATATATCTCTTATCTACATGTAGGCAACCTTCCATAAGAACAGCAAAAGGATATGCCTGAAACAAAACTTCTCTACAAAAATTCATGTATTACATGTGTAGACTAATACAATTTAGACAGCATTCTCACCAAAGCGGTTGCAAAAAATGTGGAAACATGACATACGTAATTTAACTAACTGATTCTCCAAAATAACTGGAATGCTTTTGCAGGAAATTCTCAACTTTTTATTTTTTTTTTAATCTGCTTTGGAAAGACACTTAGAATAAACATTTTCAGTCGCAGCTGGTAAAACTGCAAAAGTGATAAGCCATGGAAAGGAGACCTTACAAAGAAAAATCTGTGGAATTTCAGTTTCTGTCATCTCTGCTTGCATTCCCTGTAATCTTAATTACATATAATCAGCATTTTGATCTTCTGCTCTCTCAGGATATCTTCTCACCATTTAACTTTAACTCCTCCGTTTATGTGACCTATTTGTCAGGAGTACAAATGAATGATCAAACAAATAATTCAAATCATACAAAGAAAATGGTAGAAAAGTTAGGGATGTTGTTTTCCTTTGTCTTACGCAAACACTGGACTGTCTCACAAAACACCTATAGCTGTAGTAAGAGGTTACCTTATGTTAAGACCCATAGTTATAATGACTTTCAAAATGCTTTTGTGACAAACACTACCAGAGGGAATACAGCATCAGTCTACAGCTTTTATGACAGGCTTTTTATTCTCCTCTCTCCAGGGAACATGGAAAAATCTGTGACCACCAGAGAAGCAATCATACTTGGGGGACAGGGAGTTAGGAGGGTGTAAGTGTGGTGTTAGTAAGTAACAGTAATAACAGAAAAACAAAACAAAAAAAAAGAATTTATAGATCAGTTAAGGAAAAAAACCCAATCAAAGATAGTTCTGTCATATGTACCTGTTATTAAACATGCTGAGTTTAATGAAGCTTTAGATGAAAATAAGAAAGAAAACCAGGCAACTTCTCCAACAATTCAGCACCAGAGGAGTAAGTGATCCTCAACAACAGAGAAATGTCTTTTATCCTCTATTTATTGTCATACCCACCTAAAAAATTTTATATGAGAAAGGATTATAGACTAAAAAGACCTATTCAAACAGATCACATGATTGTTTATATCAGACATTCTCATTTATCTCCATTGGAGGAGGACAAGACCTTTATAATTTACTTGTGGCTTCATTGCTTGTGAGTTATGAGTCTTGCCCCCTTACTAGTGGGCACCAATCTGTTATCCCAGCAGACTGCTGTGGTACTATGCAATTCTTTTTCCTGCTTTATTGGTATAAAGAAGATCTCTGTTTTTTCTTATCTGTAGCTCACACACACTAGCAAATACTCTTTCCTCTAACATAAAACAAGGCTAGACAGTGTATATAAAGGTATATCCAGCTGAAGTCCTTTCAGTATCCTTTATATCTTTTTATATCCTTTAAAATGTAGGTACTAAATCACTTCTTAGAGCAGCAAAATCTCTCAATGATAAGAAAAAGTAGTTTAATCTATGAAAAAGTTCGAAAACCAGTAGCAGTGAGCATGCAATCAACAGACAATATCTGCTGAGGTGTTATTATGTGTTCAGAAATAATCCCACAAAAACGAATATACAAATATTTATTGACAAAAAAAATACTAATTCACGTGCCAGATGATTGTGGCACACGCAGAAGCAGAGGGCTACGTTACTGCCTTTACTCTATAGTTTACAGAATCAACTAGCAATCATACTAATGATAATCATAAGATTGTCATTCTCAATAAAACTTTATTAAGCCAGCCACTGCACAATCTGTTTAGAAGGAATGTGTCTTGCCTATTTGAATCTTCAGGGGAAATTTTGATTAGGCTAAAATGTATTTGCATGAGCTGGAGTTTGAACTAAGCATAGTCTGGGATACATCATGTATTTGTTATATTTCTTCTGTTGAGGTGAAGGTTGTACAACAGGAGTTAATGTCTTCTCTAGCTTCCCTTCTCACTTGTCTATCCAGACCACTTTACCCATAATATCATTTATTCTAGTTCGCTCCACCTGCCCACCTTCAAGAAGTAATTGAACCCATGGAGCAGAAGGCAATAAAAACTTCCCTGAAAATACACAGTAAGAATAGAACACAAAATATAGTTCAGGTTGTTTTTTTTTTTTTTTTTTTTTTTTTTTTTTTTTTTTTTAAAGGAAGAAATATGAAAAACAGAGTTTTCCTTTTGCGTATTATTGATGGAGGAGTTATCATGAAGGCCATGGTAGCTTCATGCAAACAGTTTCAGACATATTGTATTTTCTTTCAATTTTAGCCGAGTTATTTAAAAGTATGGAATAGTTCTGCTCAGAGATAAGTGAAAAGAAAACAGTGACTTGGTTATTTTTTTTTAGTTTCTTTTCCATGATGGAATTGCTTCCTACTGCATTGTTCGGTACTAGAAAAGAATAATAATCTAAAGTAGATGTTATGTGTTAACAAGTAAGATAAGGGAAAATACCTTTGAAACTAATTAATCCTTTCTGGTTAATGAGGTCCTCTGGCATTTCAGATGATATAGTTCAGCAAGGCTGCTTCAGCTTTTTCGGCTAATCACTTATTAACAGCTTAGGGTAAAATGACTTGAAAATAATGTTACTTCTGTAAAATTGAGGAATGAAACACTAAGCCTAACACTAAGTAAAAGAGAGAAAGAAAAGTGCAGCCTCCCAGCTGTTAATATTGCATTGGACAGGGGCAGTTGTCATCTAGGAGTTTCTTGATTATTCATGGGCTTAGAGTTAGTCCTTTATATCAGTGCCATCTAATCTTGTTACATCACTTGCACTCCTTATCTCAAACATTAGTATGTCTACTAGTGACATGTGATACACACTGACTTTTCAGAGATATCACAGACTGCTGATCCGCACCAGTCAAGAGCAATGTAATTGACATTGGCAGACAGAAATATTACTGCCAGACTGAACAATATAAATAATAATAATAAAAAAATGCTTTCAGCACTGCACGGAGAAATATCCGCAATTAGTGAGAGATCTTTTCAATCAGACTCACTGAGCATCACTCCTGAATTAGAAAGGCAATAGACTAAATGGAAAGGTTCAGTTCAATCAGACTGAGCACCTGCACTCTTTTGATGATGTGTCATAAGGCTACAGAGCAGGTGTGTGGGCAACAGTGAAGAGAAAGGGAGGATTACAAGGAAGTAGTTCAGATTTTTGCCCGTTTCTAGGTTTAAACACCTGTAGAGGAGGCCCAGCAATTTAGCCAAAGATGCAGATATTTAGTAATTAAGCAAGACTAAAATCACTTAAGTTACTGCTTCTAATTGTCTGCTAATAATATGAAGATGCAGTGAAGAGTGTGTGAAACTCATAAAGGGGGAGAGCTGGAACTAAGAATGGGGTTAAAAGAAGATGGCTGCTTTGTGTGTCAGAGAAGTTTGCAGAAAGCTTAGCTAACAAATGAGAAATAATTAAAAGTTAAAGTTAGTTTAACGTTATGTGCCACCTGCACTTCCATGCCACTAGTGCAATTAGCTATGGATCAGCGTGCAGAGAGGCTTAACCTGAACTCTGACCAAGAAGGTGTGCTGGGTTTGCTTCTAATTTAAGACAGTGCTGGTTCACATTGCTGTGAAAAAGGAGCAAGAAGAGACAAAGGAGAGGGACGTTATTTTTCCATCACTGATGGGGTAAAGCATATACCAGCAGTATGAAAGAACCCATCATTAGCTCAGTGAGACACTCAGACCAATCCATCTCTCAGGTGAAGAAGGAACATAACTCATCATTGGAGACAATGAGTTAAAGATGAGAAAGTGCAATGGATTGTGAAGGTACAGAAAAAAGTGAAGGAAAGGAAATGGAAATTGGAGAAAATTAAAGCAACTCGCTGGGAAAGGAAGTAACATATTATGTCTCTCCTGGATTGCTCAGGACTGAGGAAGCATTTTTGTTCCAATGATTTCCACCTCTACAATAGAAATCAAATTGTGATTTCCCCTTGGTTTTGGGCAGTGAAATCTCCTCTCTCAGCTTGACAGATTGACTAAATACTACCCCAAGAATCACTACTTTGGAAAACAGACGTGCCTAAAAATGTCCTTACTTACTTCAAGTTCAATACAATCGTTTGTTACAATGCTCTTACTAAAACACATAATAGATAGATAGATAGATCAGTAAATAGACAGAGTTCGATGGGAGGCTGAGCAGATACAGCTGTATAACGTGGGGAGAGAGCTTTATACTTCTGATGCAACAGGGAAAATGAGTGAAAGAAGCCTGACACCATCCCCTAGATTTGCCTTAGTGTAAACAAGCTTGACACACTGCCAAATGTAGTGCACAAACACTTGTGTACAAAGATTAATTTTATAGTAAGTTTTATAATAATTGGTAGCTTTTATGTATCAGCTGGAAACCAGGACATGAAGATTTAGCAAAGACAATAAGACTAAATCTCTATATTTAAGGAAAGTGTCCCTTTAATGTCCTTCTGTCTTTACTTGCCGTTTCTCTTATTTCTCTGTTCTTTGATTAAGTAACTATATCTGCAAAGTTGTTTTAATATTATTTTTTCTGAATTATAGCAGGTACTCACCTTCTAAGGCTCTGAGGCGTCGTTTGTGGTGTTATGCTGATATAGTACTGATATAGTCCGTGGTAATACCATATAATCCCATGCTATCCTACCTATAACTTGTGATCTGTAAAGATATCTTGACTGCACAGCAGTTATGGTAAAAGCAGCTGCAATATTAAAATAAAGATAGGAAATCATGTTTAATCCTAAAACCCCAGGAGATTCTGAATTTATATTCCCCTGTAAACCCATAATCATTGCTCACGTTACTAAAATTGGGCAACACTTCTCTTTTCCCCAAAAAGAACATTGCTGGTTTGGGTTTTGACACCTCTGTGTTGCTACTATTTATTATGAAAATCACGAAAACTTATAAGATCCATCTTTAGACAAAGTGATGTAGAAACCAAGTATAATAGTCTTCAATTTCCAACGGTATCTTGAGGTAAATAAAAGTTTAGATTTGTAATATTCCATGAAGATTGGGAGTGGAGAAACATGAAGTGCTTTGCTTTTTTTTCATAACCAGTAAAACCTGAATACAATACAGCAGCACGCGTAAGAGCAAATCATTCAAATATCAGCTAAATTCCAGTAAATTCCTTTCAGTGACAGGTTTTTTTCATATTTTAGGGCACTCAGTAAGACATTGTGGGGTGTCTCTTTGCACATTCGCAATAATCGTAATAGCAATCTGTGATCAACAATATCACAAAGCAGAGATGTTTCTGGTATCCTGCCTTTTTCTTTCAATTGTATTATTCTGTGTCTCTTCCTACAGAACTTAAACTGTTTCCTAACCGTGGGTTTCTTCAAAAGGAAACTCTACAGACTAAAGGGGCGCAGTATGAGCATGGCTGGCCACAGATGCTATTGAATAACTTGTGTCCTGCATGTTTATCTTCTTAGATTAGTTCACAAAATAATTAAACAAAAATAATTATCTTTACACAAGACTTTATCTTAATAGACCTTTTGTTGACACCACTGATAGTGACAGGTGAATGCAACAGCTTAAAAAAATCCCCGCAAGACCAAAAACCAAGCATAATAATGCGTTGTTTCCTCTAATTCTGATGGTATTTCAAATAATTGCCAGAGAATTCAACTGCAGTCTTCTTATGCCATCTCATTGTACCTTTATGCCTGACAGCTGATAACACACGACTAACAGATACCTCTATTATGATACTAATTTTGCAGACTTTTCCTGAGTTTTGCATGGTGGCATGTAATCCTTACGTGTCACCGGTATGCTTAAATAAATAAATAAATCGCCCCCAAACATAAAATGTGACAATTCTTTACATAATTATTCCAGATACATCCAATTAGAAGTCATTTCAGATTTAGATTTATAGGGGCAGAAAGAGGCCAAGGTAAGCAGTGGTCCTTTAATTTCTGCATTCGTTCTGGTGCAGCATTAGGTGAGGCGTCTACAGGAGACAGAGGTCCTCGGACCTCCCCAGCGGGACTTGCATTTGACAGGCACTTCAAAATTGTTCATTGCAGTTCAGGGAGGTGTTGATGTTTCCTGGATATAACTTTGGGAATGCTTCACAAACCAAAAGGTGGCTGCTATGTTGTTAAAGAAAACCTTCTATATGTTTTACCATCATTTGCTTAAGAATATCACTGCAAAGCTGGGACTTGTCGTTGCAGTAAAGATGAATGCCAGTCTTTAGTACATGCTTCAAAATAAATGGATCATATTAACTGATGTACAATTCCCCTCTCTCTCTGATTACTTTTAATTTGTACATTCATAAAGCTGTAGATTACTAACAACAGCCATCAATCTTTTTCCCTGAAACAGTTTGACACTAAGTACTAGAGATCACAGCGACTTATAATGGAAATGCTTGCAGATAGCATACAAACAACCGCATTTCCCCTGAAAGATTTAAGAAAGGATACTACCAGCTTACGCACTATTTCATTTCCCCAAAATGAAGCGAAACAACCTTTGAGCACATACAGAAAAGTCCACTGGTGTCCTCTGATGAATTCCTGAAAGCTGTATGCACCACTGCCTTCCATCAGCGTGCTTATACCCATATGCTTGCCTGACATGCAATGAAAATAAAAATTCTAAAGACCAATATATACCTTGTTTAAATTCCTACAGAAAGGTCACTGATGTTTTTATATTAATAATTGCAATATATCTGAAAGAGAAGAAAGTTGGATCCTATGGCTCTGCTAACAAACTCAGTCCTAAGGGAATGGACTCTCTCTCTGTGAGATCTGAAGTACCAAGACATACCAGGTTACAAGCAGACAACTTTGGGTAATCTCCCACCAAAGTCCTTTCAGGATCATAAGGGTCGCATGGAATTTGTCACCAAAGAAAACTGCACAGGAGAATGTAAGCAGCTCTGAGCATCTGCCACAGGAGCGTTATGAAAACCCAAACAGCTGGAACGACAACAGTCACACTCACATTCCACTTTTTAGAGATGAATTGTGTTAAAATTTCTTGTTTTCTTTCTTTTACTGTTTCTTCCTTCCCCTAGTGACCCTGCCCCTTTGGCAAGGATCACAGCTGTCATTACTTCTTCAAGTGTATAAACTAGACTAAAAAGCAAAACGTAAATAAAATACCATAAGGTTCTAAAGTGAAAATTCATAGCCTGGGATTAAGAAGATGCAGCCAGTTCAGCTCTCCTTCTCCAGGAGAAGGAAGCAGATCTGGGACATTTTTATTTTCATAGCACAGTTTCTTTCACAAACTGAAAGACAATAGGAAAGATTCTCCCCCTTCCCCCTACATACTCTCGTCAACACCCTAGCCTACTCTAAATGAGAAAAAGGATAGCCCTGCTTAAGGAAAATACTAGAAAAGCAGCAGTCAAGTAGGATGTCTCAGTTTCTTACCTTACTCAAAAAAAAAAAAAAGTTCATTAGTGAGCAATTATGTATTCTCAGTGGTAGAGTAACGATGTGAATAAGCTATCAGGCTAGAGCACAGTTTAAAACTAATAACAGCTGGAATATTTATTGGGTTAATCAGGTCAAAGCAGCCTGCCACCCAGAACTTCATTAAATGTCATCTTTGCCATTAAAAACAAATCTGAACTTGACTGGAAGTAGGGAGAGTATGTCTCCAGCACAGGCAGAAGCAGCAACCCACTTTGTGCGTTGACTTTCTGTGTGTGAGATATATAGTCAGCATTTCTAATGAATCTGCTTAGAGCAGCTGGAATATTATGATTTATAGCACCTTCCCACTCTCTATCATAGCATTTTATTAGATGGATGGGAAGCCAGTAGTAATGAGGTTAGGAATAAGAAAACATCCATCAAACTTGGCTACATCTTCTCAGGAAAGACAACACACTATCTCGTGTGTCACAGGCAGTGATCTAGGTCATGATGGTATAAAATACATGATTAAAACCAAGCATTTGACACTAGGTAATAGGCATCTAGTTAAAAAATAGCTGTAATGTTCCTGACTTTTAATTAAACCCAACTCATAAATATGCACTCTGGTAAATATACTGCAGAATGGGTCCTGTTTATATTCCACCACATAACAATTACCTCCAGAGCGAACCCTTTATTTCACTACATCCTGTTATTAGGCAAGAGACAATCTAAAATACAAATGTAAGGCCAGTGATGTTAGGCAGGTACACAATGATCCCATCCACTTCAATTGCTTGCTCTCCTTCTCACACTTGCTACTGCAGTTATCAATCCAAAATAAAGCACCCTTAATCATTTTTAGCGATCTTTCAAGGCACCTTTGATTGCCTCAGTAATAACAGAGAGGGGGGGGCTTTTAAATATGGAATGGTAGTGCGCTGTAAATCTATCATTTTAACAGGTTTATTCTTTCCTGTGTGGCTCATTTACAGAAGATTTTTTAATGTGGCTTTGAATAATATAAAGCTGACAAATCTGTGTACAGAAACCACAGACAGTACGTAGGCACTTGTTCAGCAAGTTATTTAACTGTGTGCCTGACTTAAGCACATGAGTCATCTCACTGAGGTTAACAGTCAATTACCCACTGATTGCTAACTCAACAATTGATCAATAAAGAACTAATCCAGTTCCCTCACGGCTTCAAGAGGCAACATTCTCATGATGAAGCTAAAGGCATTGGGGTCAAGGTCCGTGTGTCAGGGAATTCTTGCCACAGTGAAGGCAATAGGAGGTTTTTAGCGCCACGGATGGTAATCCACGTGCCGCTGGATAAGGAGCCAGCTGCAGTACAGCTGTCACACAGCTCTTCAGCGCTGTGTCGTGAAACAAGGCCCTCTTCTCTCTTTGTCCTACATCCAGGTGGAGGTTAAAGATCCAAGGGTATTAATTTCTACTCACAGGAGGATATAGCAAAAGGTAAGCATTTCTGTCTTTAAGGAGATTATTCTGATTCACTGAGGTACATCAATATCTGCTTAGCTGTGAGCAGGAAACATGGGCCTGATGGATGTGCTGCTTCAACTTAGTTTCTTCACGGTTTTCCACTGTAGATGAAACTACGTTTATTGTATCAGATACATAGAGTTAACAAAAAAATATTTGCATGGGTGTTGAGACAAAAGGTTGTGCATGGGAAGGGGAAAAACGTGAGAATTATCACTTGAGGTTTTTTCCAGCTCTTCAGAAACACACCGAATATTCTATTTTCAAATGTTTACAGACAGAAAACCTCACATTTTATAACGGTGACACATCTTGGTAAATATGGTGAGTTTTCATTGAATTTTTAATTTGCCCAAAAGCCTTGCAAATTTGTGACTTCTGCTGTAAAATGCTATTTTTTTCCTCTCTAGGAACACCTTTGAAGCATTTGCTAGTGACCTCCAGGGAGCTGAATATTCGTGCCATGCTTCTTCTATTTCCACCTGCTAAACTGAAAGGTGCCTATAAATACACAAGAGATGTTTCAAAGTAATTTTTGCATAGAATCAGTGACCATATTTGTTGTCAGGATTTTTTATAGGCAGAGGGAGAGGAAATGGCCCCCTTATTTCCAGAGTGAAGACATCTGGATCCATAATAAAAGAATCCTTCAAAGAAAATCTGCTAGCTTGCTTCAGAATGTTAAGGATGATTTCTACATATGCTGCTGCACCAATACAAAGTACTACTTTTTCCCATTATGTTTGGTAAGAGAAGTACACACAGAGTTTCACCCTAAACTAACCCTAAAATATACACTAAAATTCACTGACCTAATTAACTTCATTACTAGTGTTCTGCCGGTACATAGTTCTAACATAGCCCTTTCCAGTATCAACCATTGAAGCAATTTGTCTTTTCTTTCATGGCATCCCTTCATATTTATTTAAAAAGTTAAAATATTTTCCATAGCTTTAGCAAATTATTGAAGTCTTACTGGATGGAAATGGGTACCATCAGCAATCAAGCTCTCTCTGTCACATGTTGTGGTTTATGGTATATTTAACAGCTTCCTATTTACGATGACTTCTAATAACAGAACTAATTTGTATCAACAAAAAAGATAAACTTGAGTGTTAATAAAAGGTGGGCTACAGTGCCACCTAAGTGCACCTCTAAGACTTTGGTACAAAACCACAATAGTTTCTTGGATGAAACAAGAACTGTGTAAATAACCATGGTCTGCCTACTTGCAGTCATCATAATCCTTGCAGAAAGAGATTTATTATGCTGCATTTTATTATGCATCCATTTTTCAGAGGAATAAATTACATGCTTCTTTTGCTGTGTTAATATCGCAGGCAGCCATGACTGCTGTTGTACACTCCCTTGGAAACACATTTAATACAGTGCCAATTAAGCAGGAGGTGGGAATGTTGGCAAGCGGGTTTCAGTATCGCAGCTAAAGGTTAATACCAACCAGCCAGCATCTCTTTAGTAATGGATTGTATAGTCAGTCAGCACTGGGTTCAAGCCCAGCCTCTGCTAGGGGAATTGAGTATACAGTCTTCTCAATGAGAGCAGGTGCTATCAAAGGAACCATCCTGGTTCCTGTCTATGGCTGCATCTGACTAAGTCAGCTTTTGTTTATTTTTTTTTCTTTTTTTCTGAGCAGTATTAACATTTCAACATAGAACTAGTACAATTTATATATTGACACTTTGTTGTTAACACTGTACATGGTTAATAATCTTAGCTTCTCTACCCTCCCTTTTTACAGATTACATGTCTTCTAGCATCCAAGAAAAAAAGCTTATCTTCTTTTTAATGTTACCCAGAAAACAACTGCCAATGTAATTTTTCTCTGCTTTATTTATTGCTTCTTAGTACTCAGATGAGATTTTCACTTAGCTTTCCTCACATATTGCCACAAAAGAACTCTTGAGACTTGATTGCTGATTTTATAAATGCTAGAAAGTGTCTGAATGAGAAAGGTGAGGTCTGGGATTATCTTTTATTTAAAGCTGATAACTGACTTCAAATGGAAGGGAAAGACACTTTAGCTTTTAGGTGGGCACATGTAAGCTGATAGTAACTTGTTTTCTTGTATTTCAAGAGAAATACTCATACCCTGCTCTCTGTGAGTGTGGCCACCACTGAGAAAAGCAAACAGTAACAAAACGTTTCCAGAAATGAATTTTGGTAGATAGAGGGTCTCACCATCATTGTGCACAATCACAGCAACGAAATGCCTGTCCCTTTGGAGACTAAGATGTGAGCTGGGCTGTCTACTCCACGACCTTTGCTTTGTCCTCGTCTCTGCCCCTTTTTGGACCCTGCACACTTGGACCGCCCTATTTTATCAGATAGATAGACTCCCTTACCAACCGGCACTTACAAAATTAATAGCAATCCCATATTTTTCACAGTCTGCAAGAAGAAATTTGAAGTGTGTCATTTCTTACCACGTACCAAAGACAGATGAGGAGAATTCATTCTTTGAATTCATCTGTTCTGAAAGACACCATCCTACGTTAATATTTTTCAATCCATACAAATCGGTGCAGTTTTTCAGAAGAAACCTGCATTCCCTTGATATTTGATTCTACTATTAACTGGGCTACTCCCAAAACTTCCAAATTTTCCCAGAAGCCAGGAAAGAGGAATCACTTCAGGTTTGCTTTTTCCCTTGTGACAAAGACATTTCTTCACATTTTATTTCTTCTTGTTTAATGGAAGAACACCATTTTTCCTCAGCAGCAGCTGATACTTTGGTGTTTTGACACCCTGTCATTTGGCATGCCTGGACAGAAGCTGCAGGTGTTTGTGTTTCACTAGACCACATGACTTCTCAGGACACCACAAATTCTGCTTCATTAGAAAATTTTCAAGCAGCTCTGACGATGACCCCTACTTTTATCTCACATGCTGCATGATGTGGCATTTATTCTAGCTTTCCAGAGATCTGTTTTCTGAAGAAAGAGATAGTTCCTGCCAAGCTCATTTGTGGCTTGGACCTAGCTGTTATCCAAGAAATTAACTTCATGGCTGATCTTCATCGATCTCTCCAAGTTTTGAAGCAGAAGGTTCCAAGCAGAGAAGAAAATGAAGTTTTCTAGTTACAACTGGAAACTTCATGCCTCTCCGGAGTGAGTCTGCATCAGGGTAGCAGGCAAAATCAGTCATGAGGGCTCTTCAGTTTATGCAAAGCATCATGTGTGCCAAGGGATTGCCAGAACACAAGCAGAAGGAGCTGTGCTTCTAAAGATCATTTGGTATGTGATCTTGATTACTTATGTCTCTGAGTGGGCGCCTCTTATCTCTGTCTTTCTGAGACTGCAGATAAAAGTAACAGCTAAGTACGACTATCAAGGCTTCGATCAGTTTTTGACTGCCAGCAAAAAGAGAGAGGACAAATCAGTTCACTGCATATTAACAACATATTCACTACCTCCAAGTTTTGAAGCAGAAGGTTCCAAGCAGAGAAGAAAATGAAGTTTTCTAGTTACAACTGGAAACTTCGTGCCTCTCCGGAGTGAGTCTGCATCAGGGTAGCAGGCAAAATCAGTCATGAGGGCTCTTCAGTTTATGCAAAGCATCATGTGTGCCAAGGGATTGCCAGAACACAAGCAGAAGGAGCTGTGCTTCTAAAGATCATTTGGTATGTGATCTTGATTACTTATGTCTCTGAGTGGGCGCCTCTTATCTCTGTCTTTCTGAGACTGCAGATAAAAGTAACAGCTAAGTACGACTATCAAGGCTTCGATCAGTTTTTGACTGCCAGCAAAAAGAGAGAGGACAAATCAGTTCACTGCATATTAACAACATATTCACTACTAGCACAAACTCAGATTTTTACCTGATTCCTATATAGCTCTCTCAAGCAATAAATGTGCGATTCGTTTACAGAACTTTACTTTTACCTTCCAGTATGTGAGCTTGTATCTACAGACATAATATAATACTTTACATCTAATGGTACTTGGACAACTGTCTGCCAAAAATATGCTTTCTGAGGAAGAGCTGAATAGCTCCTACAAGTGCACCAGCAGGCAGAGTTCCACACGGAGTGATGTCCTTTGTAGATTAGGAGACTGATCACCATTAGTATGAGGCAGGTATAAAAGGAACATTTGAAATTCTCGGTTGGTACTTGTTCTGATCATCACAAAGCCATCAACCAACCTGTCATGAGGAGCAGGTGTTTTTGTTTTCTAAATTTGGAGAAACCAAGTCTTTCTTACATCACTAAGGTGGAGTTAACTGACAGCTCTTCCACCCTGCAGACTACAATAAATTCTTCTGGAGATCTCTTATGAGCCCCTAATACTCAGAGTGCAATCTTGCAACGTATAAAGTTTGAGAGTTCTAAAGAATAGATTAAACACCTTTAACTTCTCCTCCCTTCCAAATTAAAAGCTGCTATCCTGATGGTCAATGCGGGGTGGGGGGAATCTCTGTTTGTGCAGATAAGCGTATTAAAAGGAAAGTAGCCAAGGTAAGGGACATTTCTATCTGCAAGCGCTAAGGATATTTCAAGGAGAATGCATCTGTTACAGAGGATGTCATCACCACTAGCAAACAACATTAAGACTTTTGTTTTCATGATAAACTTTTGGCAAGAGGCAAGAAGTAAGAAATAGGATAGGCTCTTCCCAAGATCATGAGGTTTCTCTAAGTGTCACTTTCCTAACAAGAGTCCCCACAGGGCCATTGTGTTTACTTTCTTTGCATAGAAAAGCTAAACAGTGAGAACACTGGTGCATAAGCCCTTCAACTATTGAGATATTGAATTCTGATCTTTAATAAACCAACACTGATTTACTTGACTGCTTCTGTTTGCTTAGTTAAGCTCCTTTGGCACAGGAAAAGGCACACATAATTTAATCAGATTGCTTTTTTCATTTTATTTTTATTAATGCAGCAAGCAGTCATTGAGCTCAGCGAATTACCTCAGTTCTCACCAGTAGAATGCCCCTTTCCTCCCTCAGACTCTAAGTTTCAAACAACGGTGAAAAATTGCAAAAAAGTACAGGAGCTTATGGGGAGATTATGAGGTCTATTTCAATGGGACAGATTCTCTGCTTTCAGTCTTGATTTAAAAACATGTTTTGTGCAGTAGAGAACAGAGTATTAAAGAACATGCTGAATTGTTCTCATTTCAGTGGGGCTGTGATAGACATGCCATTTTGTTTTCTCCCAGAAAAATCCCACCACTGTGGGAATCCAGGATATCTACCCAGCTGCCTTATGCCATTCAGCATCCCACGCAGCCTACTGCTCTTGGTATTATCTTTCCATCTAGATAAATGTTGAGTTGTCACAACTGGAAACCCACAGATTTTTCTTACTTTTCATGTTTTACATTTCATAGCAGCATTTGCCAAGTCTTTTCTATTTATTTCAGGGTCAAATCTTCAAAAAGACACTTGCACTGATTTCTCTGAAAGAACTGAGAAATGGTGAATTCAGCAAACAACTGAAAAATAAATCTGAGAACCATGAAAGGGCAATTCCACGCTGTGCCTATCATAAGCTCTGAAGATACTTGCACTTTGTGCAGAGGAGAGCTGATGGAAGGGTTGGAGATTCTGATGTTCGACCAGTTTCCGTTTACCTGTTCTCCCATCAGCCAACATTGTTTATCCTATTGTGTTATTCCACCTCTATCATATTCGATTGCATTCGATTTTGTAATGTAAAGACTGAACTGACACACACATAAATGTTAAGAATATACATATAATAAGATTTTAAAAGACTTAACCCCTCATGAGCATCTGTGTGATTTTATTGTCAATTAGAACATTATGGGGTCTGCCTTCATCAAGGGATGAGCAGCCCATCCGCATTTTACTTAATCTTACTTGAAAGAACACACAAAGCAGCAATGTTAATTGTTCAAATGATGGCAGATGTTCAAATGTTCCGTGATGGCAGATTTTCACCTTAACAAAAAAATCTCACAGGAAAAATTAGGGAAAG
>NW_010431939.1:26360-31810 GCF_000710305.1 Buceros rhinoceros silvestris
AAGAAGAGGAAATGATATCTCTTTCACAATGTGGATTGTCCTTTATCAGAAAAAAGTGTTTGGAAAGGGACATTGTTACTATTATTATTTGGACAACAGAGATTACTTGTTAAGTAAAACATAGACCTTCCTCACAGCCTCGTTTCCATTTCGAAGCTCCTAACTATGTTCTAACTATATAAAGTATATTCTTAACCACATTTAACTCAATCCAAGTTAAAAGTGAGTTTGTTTGTACTGGAATTCCAGGATGACCCATCTCCACATCTCTCAAAGGTTTTTAGTACTGATCATGAGTATATTTTGTTTTTAAGTCTATAGAGATAGTTCTAATGCAGTCCTCTTCTTATAACAGACCTCTGCTTACTTTTCAGCCTAAAAATCTGTGTACAGGTGGCATCCAGATTGCTGGGGTTTGTAATAACTCTGTTTCCACTGAAGTCTGCAAGTTTTACTACCTATTTCGCTGTTTCTTTGTTCAAGAAACAATTCGCTTTGGCCTATCTCCATAAGCATCTCCTAAGCTCTGAATGACAAGTAGACAAGATAAATAAAGGTGAAAAAAAATATATCCACATCAGCATAAGCAGCCAAACCATTATAGTCACAACTTCTGAAGTTAGGAGCAAAAGGAAAGTACAGCTGAGGAATAATATCTCACTACTTAGAAATTTCGAGCACTTAAAGGATCACAAACTCTTCATGTTTTATGAGACATTTTTATGAGTTTCAAATCAAAATATTTAATGTTTCCTGAAGCATGAAAACACCTTTAAGACTTTCTAAGTTACTATATAAATTACCCACCCAATAAATTATTTTTTAATTAATAAAGTTATTAGTTCCTTAATATTATAGATCCATTAACAACACCAAGAGTTCAGCATTTCAAGTGCTAGGGATAATGCCTAAAGATTGTCTTAACTGTCTTTACCATAAATCATCCTGAAGGTGATTCTGTGTTCTAAATCAATAATTTCAGACAAAGCTACCGTACCTGCCCATTAATTTAAACAAACATTAAAGAGGAACCCTCTACTTCCTTAAAGTAGGCTGAAATAAAGAAATAAAGAAGGAATGCAAAAACATTCACAACAAGGACCAACACTGAACTTCATTATTCTCAGTTCTGTGATCTGTAGCACTTACCAAACATGTGGTATCATTGTCCCACAGAGCTTCTGAAGTACCTAGCCATGTGGAGACAGCTGTATTGAAGATATGATAATAAGCTGATTTTAATCTCAGAGCTTCAGTTTCTTGAGTTTTTACCTATGAAAGCAGCTGCTGGGTTCTGTTAAATCTTTGGGATTTATACTTTAATTTCACATGAACACAGCAACAAAAGAAAGAGTTTCAAAAGCAACTTTCATGGAAAGCTGTACAGTGACTAAAACTCAAAAAATATTAATTGCATGCCATAATCAAATAAAAAGAAAAATAAAGCATTCTAGATTCATTTTTTTTTACTCCATTGCTTTGTTTGGCTTGCCTCAAAACCATATACAAAAAAATAAAATAGTTATCTAGAAACATTTGTAGGAACTTGTTCCTTTCATGAAATAAGTCTGTCACGAAACTAAAACACCATGTATCACGGTAAACAAACTGTCACTCCCTTCTGGTGAGTGGCTCGGCCTTCAGCCTGCTTGTCTGCCCACCTGATGGGATTGCAGAATATTGCGACAATGATGGGCCATTTGTATTCAAAATTTTGCCTCCCAGGGTCCTCCACCAATTTATAGTCAAAACATTCACTGCTCCCCCATATAGCAAATTAGATTCCTAATGATAGATATTCCAGAGGAATGTTTTCCGGATACAGTTCTAACCGTTTAATACAAAGCCTATTGGCACCCCACGTTTATGTGCTGGAAGCTTGGCATCTTAGCAGAACGCATGTGATACTGGAAGAACCTTGTTAGCCAAGTTTTGCCTTGAAAGAAATATGCAGAAAATACTTCTCATGTAACTCCTTCAACTCTTGATCCCTCAAGAAAGTGACCTTCACACTAGCTTACAGATAGGCTTTCAGACATATATAGCTGCCTAAGAATGTTTCAGGCTTTGCTTATGTATAACAGTCAAAGAGAGGGGAGCATGATGTATTAGCTATAGGTACAAAGGTCTAGACTATAGCATTTTTTATAATGAAGTGCTCACAACATTTTCAAACAATTCACACTAAACTTTTCACATGCAGAAGTCCTCATGAAGGATTCCAACCTGGGGGCCAAATAGGGTGTTACAGCAAATATATGGTAGCTCTGGCTATGTTCAAAGTAATTTTTTATGAAACTATTTGTGGTTCTTTGGAATTAAAAAAAAAAAAAAGAAAAACAAACCAAAACAGATCAGAAATGCTCCATTAAACTCAGTCTATTTTGAACATAAGAAACCATGCTACACGCTTAGATTCTCAGTCTTTAATCCTCCATTCTCTATGCAGTATCCATGTGTAGTCTCTCAATCTGCAGTTCTGAGACATAATCCCATACAAGCACAGTATTAAATTCTATGGTAAACCTGCCAGAGGAGGACAAAAAGGATTAGACTGCTGTAGTTTAAAAAAGATTAAGTGAATGTGTCGCTTTAAAGCATGCCAGGTTTTTACATGAGTAGTTACTTGCAATCTGAATGTATTACTTATCTAAGTATTAATTACCTACTGAGAAAAAAAAATAAAAAGAGTTATCCCACAGGAGTAGCCTAAATTTTACAGTATGGTCATTTCTAAGTAAATTTGCAAATCTGTGCACAGGGAGCTAAGGATAAACCCCATTAGTGAATAAATGGATTTGCACATTTTATACTTGCATACAGCTTGGAAAATGTACGTTTTCATTTCTTAGCCTGAAGAGTCTATGGCTCCTTTAGAGCTGCTGTCTGCTTGTACCTGGAAACACAGGAAAACTATGTGTATGCTGCAAAATCCCAAAACCGAGAATATGTCAAAATTTTTTTAGCTAAAGACCATGTAGAAGGTACCACTGAGGCACAAAATAATGTTAAAGGATGATGAAACCAAGGGTGCCTTAAAATTCTAGTAGAAAGCAGGGTACTGGAGGGAAAAAAATGAAGTTTCCCAGTTTTTTCAGACATTTCTCTATTCTTTAAAGACCTTTTTTTGATGACCTACTTCCCCCCCTTTCCATTTCTTTCTCTTCTTGCATTTGTAATTTTAAACCTATTATCTGTTCTTTTATGTCAATACAATTTCCCATTTTTCTCCTCCATGGACAAGGATTTTTGCCTTCCTATAGCTTCTGTCGGCAGTGTCAGGACTGTGTCTTAGAGTTTCACTGAAGAAGTTTTCTCAATCAGTTATTCATCTTTCTATTACGAACTTTTTTCCTTTATTCTTTTCCAAAGCTTTGCTCCACTGAAAACCTTAATTTCTTCTTCTTCCATGGGACACCTGTGAGTATTTTTAAACTACATCATTACTCCTCTACCCAAGATCTAGCTCTCTACATATTACAACTAAAACAATGCTATTCATTTGCATCAGCTCTGTCTTTCTCATGTTATTATCATGGTTTTTCTGCTCTGTTGAACAAGCCCATCTCTTGCATCATCCAATGTCATCCGTTTGCTGGATGCATTGTAATAGCCTTTTATCTCAGTGTTTTTACATTCAAACAAATATTTTCCCATTATTTTCTTCTCCCTAATGTTACTACCAGTTCCCTTTTTCATTCTCAGCCTCTGTTTAGCACTATTGTCCATGCTCCAGCCCTTTCTCTCAAAGATCTCTATCGCAAGCTTCCACACTCCACCCCTCTTCAAAAGAGTGATATTTCCTTGGCCTCCGTTTCTCTTTCTCTCATGCTCCTTCAGCCATCTGCAAGCTAGTTTTTACCTCTCCTCACCAGTGAAAAGAGACTGTCACTAATGACTTCTTATAGAGCTACAGTAAATAATTTAGTGGCAATGTTAATAATGCACAGGAAAGGAGGAGAGGAATTAAGACATACAGGAAAAGAGAAGTTTTCATCAGAGAACTGCAACAAGATTGAGAGAGACAAATACATTCTTCCATAATATTTGTTCTCCAGAGAAAAAGACTCATATTCCAAGAGTGATCTATAAAGGGAAGCAAGATGCTCAGTAAATGAAGGACTGAGAAGTGGGAAGAGGTTCATAAACCAGAGGAAGTTACAGAGGAAGATCCTAAACAAAACTAAGTGGACTTTTCTTTACTAGAACTTGAAAAGAATGAGAGTGAATAACAGTCTCAAGAAGGGGTTATCGTTCCATAGTACTTTAGAGAAGACAGGCAGCCAGAGATCATGGAGTGCTTCCTATTTTTTAAGTCAATACTTCTCTCAGATACCTCACACAACTTGAACCCACAACAGAAATAGCCTGTTGTTTCATCAGTACAAATCAAACCAGCTGCATTTAAAATGCAATCTTTCCAAGTATTCAAAGCTCTGCATGATTCTGCTTGGATTCTGCTTCTGTTTGGAGCTAAAGAAATATAAAGTGGGTACAAACTGTTTGGTAAAGGTTAGAGACCATAAAGCAGAATTGCCCAAGTATTTTCCAGAACAATCAATCAAACCCCATGTTTTCTGTGGAAAAACTTACTTTTCTGGGAGGAAACTGAAGAAATTTTCCATCAGAAAAAAATTGAATCCACTGCTCTGGAAGTGAAAGCGAAGTTTATAAGGGCTGGGCCTGAAACAAGTTGCATGCTTCTGAAAAGATGAAAGGTAAAAAGGTTGAGTGAACTGATTAAGACTTTTACCATCAACAAGGCTGGAAAATTCCTGCCAATATCTATCTACCTACTGATTATAGTTTTCCAGGTGGAGAGCCAAAAAAATCAAGCAAGTTCTTTCTCCCAGAACAATAATTTTCTGTAAAATCTCTTTCCACTAAAAATTTAGAGGATTTCAGATTTCCTGGCCAAGGACTGGTATTAATTCCCCTTACTCCTCTTGAAGGAAAAAAAAACCAAACCTTAATCTTTCCACTTTTCAGCCTTCTAGAGACAGCACTGTTTCTTCTCCAGTGTGGAAAAATGGGTTAAAAAAAATGCAAGAGGCTTATCAAATTTTTGGTTTAAATTACCTCCAAACAAAACAGGAACAAGAATTCTTCCCAGCGTCAACAAGTAAAAGCCATTAAAAATCCTTGTTTTTAGCTACAAATAAGATGTTTGCAGCAATGGCATGATATGCCATACTTCCTGACATTCCTGATGTCCTTTTTTCCCCGTGCACACATAAGGAAAACTAAAAATACAAAATTTTTACTCTTCAACAAGAGCTCTTCGTGTAGAAATTTTTGGTTCAAATTTCGGCCTTTTTGTCTCAGATACTTCAACTTACTGTATCAAGCTGCATGAAAAGCAGACATGTTCGATAGTTTCGTGAGGTGGAGGGAATGATAAGGACCTGCTTGTTAGTATTCACAAAATTTTGAATGTTTGGTTTCCTGCT
>NW_010431939.1:31908-44568 GCF_000710305.1 Buceros rhinoceros silvestris
GCTGAAGTGCCTTGTGAATGGGGCGTCTGCAGGAATTTTATTACATAAGAAGAGAAGGTTTAAATCTGACCAATGGACCAATTCTCAACCAATGGCAGTTTTGATGTTTCTTTACAACTGTATAGGTTTTAAAGAACAATTTCATATGAATATGTAGTATTGGGTTAATTGCATTAAAGCAAAAACCAATTCTTTTAACTTTGTACTCTAGAAACTTATTTTAAATCAAGTTCAGTTATGGATTAAATTAGCTTTGTATAACAATGAAAAAAACTTTAGCATATGTACATCACAAATTAGTAAATGGTAGTGAAGTACACTCTTCCTCTATGAAGAAGCTATGCTCTGAACTGTATTTAAAGCATGCAACTATTTTTGTAGGAAATGCATGAAGTGATAAGGGCCCTGAAATTCTTTGTAGTTTTGTTCTATGAAGAGTCAGAATTAGCACTTTATTCTTCAATTACCTCTTGCTTCTGGGGTGGGGAACAGTCCAGGTCACACACACAGTTTTCTTAGTGTTGTCTACTCTCAGCTTACTTGGTATTTATCTAGGTGCTGGGTAGCCTCTCTCCGATAACTTCTATTTGTAAGTGAAAGGACCCTTTACTAACTAGAAAGCTTTGGGAAGCCATGTCCTCTTTTATCAGCAAAATAAAGAGTCAAACTCACTGAGCCTGCCTGGCAGTGATCTACAATTCCTTGTCTTGTCATTAAAGAAATCAGAGCGATGTCTTAGCTACAGCTCATAGGCTTTAAAAACTGTAGCCACTGATTGGGGAAAACAGATAGCATCACTGCAGATAGTCTTATTTTTCTGGTTTTCTGAAAACTTAACATTTCACTCTCAAAGCAAAACTTCTTATAACCTCTGGTGTAGTTTTGGTTGAAGCTTGAACGCAGTATTTTTCACCTAGATCTTTGAATGAGCATTTGCTTTCACATGAGATTAGCTACAGGGCTGTCTCACTGAAAAAACTGAAATCACTAAACCATGTCAACCATCAGTGCATGCATCATAATTCAGCTTATTCCATCATGTTCAACCCTTTCACGAGAACACAAATAATTAATTTAACCCAAACTACTTATACAAGTTTGTTTTTAGTTCAATCCTCTACTAATCTGGTCCAAGTTAGGCGCAATACTTTTTTTTCTTTTACTTTCAGTGAAGGCAGTAAGCAGTAACACAGCCACGGCACCTGGGAGCTTCTGTGTCATTATGTCCTGTCTCCCACACCACAGCTAGAGGCTGCACTACATTGACAGGATCTACAGTTCCCTTAATATCTACACACACCCGCCAAAGGAAATGTAAAAACATTAGTTTTAATCTCCTGAGGAGTATTATATTGTAATCTGGTTGCAGGTGGGGTTCTGTGCTACTACTGAGGAATAAATCCTAACTAGTACTGATTTTTCTCCAGACCACGTTATTAGTGTACATAGGTCATTCCAAAAGTAATGCCTCCTACATAGTGTTTATGTACATGGAAACTACAACAGACACCAAGCGCACAACAACTCTCTTTGACAGAGCAAATTCTCAGCTACAAGATGCTGGTTTTCGACACAGTCCCCACCCCTGGCTGTGCATTTTCCCCAGCAATGAACAAGATCCTGCGTGTTGCCCTTGTTTAAAAATCTGCACCAGCGGAGGGGACCCACCGTCGCTGTCACCACTGCTGTCACCACCCACCACCTTGCTGTGCTGACACCCACTGTTTGGTCTCCCTAAATGTTCAGCAGCATCAATGAATGTCAGTGGGTGCAATTTTTGTTCAGCATGGTCGATCAGTGTCAGGGGTGCAATTTCTTCTGCATGGAGGAATCCAGTGACACTCCTTTGCTCCACCTGGGTGTCCATGTCAGCCGGCGTGTTGTCAGAGTGCCCCTCTGCTGCCGTCTGTCACACGGCAACAAAATCTAACAGGATGTTGGTGGGAAGGTTCAACGTCTACTGCCAGACCACCAACATCCGCCTCTGACGGTGTGGGACAACATGATAAACCAGGAGGCACTGCTTTCGGAGTGGCCCTCTTATGTTAATGTACATAGCTGACTCCTTTCTCACGTTTTGTGGAAGTGTTTTTTTAAAGCAGTTATAAAATAATCTTGATTATTTGTATGTTTCTAGGTATACAGTTTTTAAACACTCTTCATTTTAGGAAGTCAGATATGAAAAGGGCAAATATGAAATAAGATTTTCTCGAGTTTATAGACATTTTCAACTTCTGTTGTCATTTCACGCCAATGATTGGAACTATTATCTGCTTCTTTGCTTGTGAGTGCATCACTCCCTATGACAGCAACAGAGGGAGATGGGATTTCACAGACCCAGGTTGTCTGACACAGCTCCACTGGGTAGCTCTTTGAGCTGAAAAGTTTATCCTTTCAGCACCACAATGTAATTAGCATGTCATTGTTTTGCAGCAAGGGTTGCTATTGCAGATTTGCAAATAGCCTCCAAGCCTCTGAGAAACACTTTGTGGAAACCAAGTCTGAATTTTGCAAAAGCTGAACTTGACTTAACTTCCAGAGTAAAGGACATGCTATAGAAAGCAGGAGAAAATTATCTTCTGCAGTCTAATTTCCTCACAGCATAGCAATTGAGTCAAATCTTTCCTCCAATCATGCTAAACTTCAGTGAAACAGCTCTCTTCAGAAAATATTCAGTAAAGCCATGCAGAAAGATCAATAGATATTCCAAAGAAGTACAGTCAACTTGCCACCATCTCACCTCAGTAGAAGCAATCTAAATTCTCCTAACAGTAACCACTACTTTAAACCTGCACAACACAACCAAGACAGATTCACTTGGAGCCAAATATTTCGGTCAAAACTTGCCTAGCACACATCTAGAGCAATGAGAGTGCAGCAAAAGGAGCTCTCATTGGATACCATGCTTTTTGCAAAGAGAATTAATGAGCAGAATCAGAGTCACAAAGGTCAGGCGAGACCTCTGCTGGATTAATAACTTAACAGAACAGATGAAGATCACATCGCTCTACAGCTAATGCTGCGCCTGAACTCCAGCTATTAGCAGTCTCACCATTCCCTTCAGCTGCAGACTTGAACACACTAATGAGGAAAGTAAAGTCCAACAAAAGTTCAAAAAACCCATGTCCTGGAGAAGAACGGGGACACAAAGGCAGTCAGTGGAGACTAAGATTGTGACCCCCATGGCCCTCTGGAAAACAGGCAGCAGATTGCTTGGGGCAATGAAAGAATTTGAAGAGGAGGGCTAGCAGCAGTGCGCTGCCCCCAGCCTGGTGTAGCCACTGAAACACACCTAGGCAAAAAATCCTCCCTTATAGCACAGACATTCCTACAACCTCGGTGGTCTCCATACTAATATACAAGCACTCAGGATTTTTTGTTTTGTTTTGTTTATTTTCAAGGGTTTTGCTATGAATCCATTAATTAATCCAGTAAATTTGCTAATTAATATTTTAACAGCATTAGTATGCTGCATATGCAAAGCAAGTCTACAGACTGTTACCTGGAGAAGAACTACTTCAATGTGTGATTGAATTGTGATGCCAGTTTTGTTTTGCCACTCTTTTCCCTCCTCTAGATCAGACAGGTGGCTTCTAGTAATAATCACGTTCTTATTCCAAGTCATCTTGGAGGCTGATTTCACATGGGCAGTGAAGTTCAAATATTTTTTAAATGCAAACAAAATGAATTTTTAAGAGCTTCAAAATAGCTTTGGATTCCTAAAGCCCTTTACAGTCTAAGGGCAATTCTCTTTAAGAATAGATGCTCTTAAGTTACGGAGACTTCTCATTTGCCCGTTCAGAGATTTCTCTGTCTCCTCTGCCACATAGTCTGTATAATTTAAGGTGACTCACTGTACAGTAAAGTTCACCTTCCATTAAAATGTTTTCTTTAGTAAGCACTCTCCTGGAAGTGCTGTAGTGTAAACATGAGTGGCTACGAATACGAACATTTATTAAATAGTGCTGATGAATTTTTCAATACCTAAGGGAGAGCAATTCACAGCTCAATCATTCAGGCCATTTTAAGTGCTGCACAGGACAATTCCACTACATCTTCCATAAATATTTAATTGCCCATTTTATTCTGTTTACCTTTTTGGTTAATATATAATTTAAAGCCCTTCTGCTAAAAAGGAGGAGGAAAAAAAGAGAACAACTGTTAGACTGCTTTTAACAAATCTCTGGTGAGAGGTTTTCTTCATTTAAAATTCATTGCAAAGAACTTTTATTTAATATCAGTAACACAAACCCCAGGTATTAAAGCAAAACCTGGAAGCAACTGTTGCATAATAGTCCTGACATTGACTTGGATTTGACTGACACTATTTTCTGACTGGCAGCCTTTGACAAAGTATCCCAGAAGCCTGAGATGATGCCACAAAGCTTGACCACTGGAAGGAAGTAAAAAAAAAGAAACCCATTGTGACAAAAACCACTCCTGTTACTCCACAGGAAGCAATATTCTTGATGGTTTCGGTGGAGAGGGAAAAGAGATTGCAAAATATAATAAAAACAATTTGTTCACATTTGCAGAATCGTGGAGTGTTCACAGATAGATATATTACACAGTGGTGTTTAGGAAAAAAGTGCTAGATTAATAGGTCTGAAAATACTTGGGTACTGTACACTGTATATGAAAGCAACAGTCATGTAAGAGTGTTACGCTTTCCTTCATCGCCAGTCGCTAGGATATCGCAGCTTAGCACAATCAAGGATCTCATGGAGAATGGCCGGTTTATTAGTAGCAGGAATAGAGCTGCTTTTGAATTTGGAACAAATTGATATCGGTGGTTCTTAGGTGTCAGTTATTTTGGCAATCACTAGGCTTAAATATTGACATAAGCATGGTTATTTCGAATTATTCAAAGGCTGTAGGTTTGGTCTTGCACTTTCTGTAGTCTTTAACATACACAAAAGCAGATTAGGCATTTACAGCCCAAGATACTCTATCACTTTTACCTCCCGCTGCCCTAAGATAAGATCTGTGGTTTGTGGAACTCCAGGTAGGTTTTAACAGCTGCCTCATGTGCACCTCTGGCATTGCACAAGGAACATTGCGTAGTACAGAACTGACAAATACTATTCACTCCGAAAAATACAGAAATTTTTACATTGCTTACCGGATTCACAGTACTTTGGTAGTCTCTATTCATTTAGCAAGCAGGTTATTTAATATTAGCCTATATATATATATAGCCTGTGTGTGTATAAATATATATACACACACAGGGGAGGTATATATATATATATGAATATGTGTATATATATGCATATCCTTTCATATATATATATATGTAAGTTGGATAGATAGATAGTAGATACACACAGATGCCTATGTATATACATAGAATAGTGCATACATATACACACACATGTATGTATATATATACACATGCATGTATGTACACACTGTTTCTTCCAAACAGAGAGTGACCCTACAAAGAAACTTACTTTCATGGTTTTACAGGAACTATAAATCCTAGATATTACTGAGTTTCGCCTAACTTCTTTCAAAACCTGGTTACCAGGGAAAGGCCAGAAAGGGTAATCATGTGTTCTCTCCTTGGAGAAAGTTGTTCGTGTTCTTATCAGCTAAGATATGTCATGTTATCTCACAGCCAATGCTTACCAAATGTCTGTTCAATATGGCACAGAATGTAAGAAAAGTTAAAGACATTGGTCATGATGCACTTTTTACTGATGTAGTAAAAGGAAGAAGATTAATATAGTTTCATGTACATAGCTTCCACCTGTACCTGAGTCAAATTAGAGGAAGATGATGCATGCAACAGAGGATCAGAGGAAGAATTCTGACCTATTCAAATATTAAGAAGTTTTTGGAAAATAAACAAGTAATTAATTAAAATAATTAAATTCTTTAGCTTTTTTGACTCATTCCTTTCCCAGTCCTTTGGGTATATCTACACAGCATAGTACTCTGTCATGGAAGTAGATCTAGATGAGGTACTAGAAAGCTGGTGCATTAAGCAAGAATTTTGTCTGGTTCAGACATGGCTTACTTTTCAGAATTAAGTATAACATAAAGGATAGTGTATTCATGTTCACAAGATCAGAACTCATATAACACTCTAATGAAAGCGAGAAAATGTAAGAGCACAGTACAAAGTTAGCAAGATTTCAGCTACTATATTTTTTATTTTTTTAAATGGAGAAACAAAAAGTGTGAATAGAGTAGAACAGCAAATCCAGAGTCTTCAAAGAGGAGACATATCTAGTACAATACATAAAACTGGGAAAAGTTCAGATTTGCCTCTAGTACGTGATCAACCTTGGGAACAGACTAAACACACTCAATGGTATTCTCTGTGACTTTGCTTCTTAGAGCAAACATCTTAAGGTAGCAGTGTAAACCGGCCTTTTCACAGGTGAAGTAGCTACGAATAATCAGCATTTCTGTCTGCGGTACTATCCAGGCAAGGACAGCATTGGCAGGAAGTTTCCTTTTCTGAGCAACAGATCAGGAACAGGCAGTCGATACTATCATGGGGAAGGTCACTCTATATTTGAATCCTCATAGGATTCTATCATAGTCTTATCATAGACTTTATCATAGTCTGAGGATTAAGCCTTAATTTCTTAACACAAGTCTGACAAAAAAGGGAAAAATGTCCCCATTAAGAGAAGAACAATACACACACACACGCACACATGCTCTTTCTCTGATCTTAACAAGAGATATTTTGATTCTTCAGGACTTCCATAGAGCAAAGCTTGAGGCAGGTGCAAGATCAGCTAATTTCTTCAGTCCCAGAGGTGAGGATGTCTTCCTCCTCTGTATGATCCATGTGCTGTGACATGCTTGCTATGGCTTTCTCTCCACTGCTGCCATTTCCCATGACCCAGAGGAAAACAATATGTGCTGCCTGCCTCCACGCCAGCCCTTCAGTATAATTCAAGCTTGTTGCACAGAGCACGTGCCAACAACTTATGGTCTCATTTACCCTATCAACCCACCTAAAATACTAATGCTCTGCAACATGAAGGGCGTGCAGTTTGAGATATCCTTACAAGTACATATCTCTTGTCTATAGTCTAGTTACTTCACACATAGATTTCAAATAAACTCTAAAAAAGCTAGAAGTAACAGAAAGTTTCAGAAGAAGGTCAGTTTACCACTTTTGAAATAAATAGGGACACAGTAATGCAAGAGCACTGTAATTTCAATACAGAGTAATTCAGAAAAATTTTGAATTTTTTTTTCAAATACTTCAAAACCTCTCTTTACCATCATAATAGGATTGGCAATTCTCATGTAAAAATTAATTTCCAAGGCAGACTTAGAGAGAAATAAAAAGAGTTGAAGGGAAGTTAAAGAAAAAAGTGTTTCCTTTACAGGGTTACAAGAAAAAGTCAAAACCAATCCATTCACTAAGTAAATGAAAATAAAAAGTAGTTGATGCCCTCAATAAAATTGATGCTTGGCCTAGCTTCACTTCATGGTATGTTTGGTACTTAAGGTAGGACTTTCTAATTGTGAAAAGTGTTTTCTGTCAAGAAAGATTCTACTACATTTTAAAATGCCGCTGAACAGCTTAGGAATTATTCTTTGTCACTGCAAATGCTCAGCATTTACGGGCAAAAGAGGAGAGGTTTTAATTAGTTTTAAATTACATTAATCTAAACTATTAACTTGTCTAGACTGATACTAATCAGTACTGTTTCGTCCTTACCATAGGCACAATTAATGCTGAGAGATTTAACAGAAGAACTGGTGTATTTTCCCCTAGAGCTGGACTGATACGAGGAAAAACCTTCAGACAGGTTCTATCTCTGCAAAATCCAGAGTCCTGTCTTCACGAGAAACTCGCACAGACCTGTTAGATTCTTTATCTCCTAATGCTGTAATGTCTTTGTATTAAAAATTAGACCCTTTTCTTTATGTAAGTTTACATGTAGCTTTTTAAAAAGACCAGAGTATAACATATACGAATCTAGGATTATCTACCAGCTTGCACTTTAATTTTTGAAGTACATTTCTTTAACTACGCTAAGTATCCATCATGTTCTACTGTATATATGACCAGTGATTCAAATACATCACAGTGATCTCATGTACATTTCCAAAGAGAGGGGGAAAGTATTTAAAAATTCAGATATTTTAACTTGACCATTTTCTCATCTAACTTTTCTCATCTAACTCATCAGTTATATCAGTCCATCCATTCAACACACGAATATATACACCTGCACTACATACGTCCACTGATGACGCTATTTGTTTCCAGCAGATACAAAAACTGATTCCTTGCATAGTCTTGAAATGTTGGAAAGAAAATAAGTGACTCTGTACTACACGTTTTCTTGAACTGAATTAGAAATTCCCTGATGCATTTTCTTTCACCAAATAGGAATAAAGATGTAATTTTACAGATAATTCCAAACTGAGCTGCAAAAAAACATTACAGAGTGCTTATGATATATGACACAAAATGTTTAGTAGCAACAGTAACTGAGTTAGTTTCTTTTATCATACATGTGGGATAAAATACAATTAATACCATGGATACTCTTGCTCTGCATCTGAGAGTAGGTTAGGGCAGCAAAATACACCATGTGTGTCTCATCCGAACTAAATTATGGAGAAAACAGGATACAATTAAAAAAAATTATAATTTCCAAATGAGTTTATGAGGAAAAAAATGGTGTTTTCTAATTTTAAATATATGTGTTCTTTTTAGAATAAATCTGCAGTTTTAGCAGGATATGTGCTTTTCTACTCTAAGGCTCATGTTTCACTGCTTATCTTTGATAGTGAGCAGCAGCCAAAGTACATTCTTCTGTACTTAAACAACATGCACAACACGTATAAGATAACAAAACAAAGCTTTCTGTTAGCCATCTGTCTCTTCACATCACTTTAATTATTGTTGCAATCCAGTTTCAGGAATTCATGAGATAATATTAGGTAACATTAATAACAGTGTTTAACTGGATGATTAAAGATTCAGGTTGGAGTTTAAAACTAGTGGAGCTCTGCATGTGTCAGAGAGAAGGGTGGGAGCAATGCAGAGAAGGTTATTTATTTTGCTTTGCTTGACTGGCTGCTAAGGGAAAGGAAGATGATGTGCCTTCCCAGCTCTGTTATATACAGCCTTTGCTTTTTCTCCTGATTTCAGCCTTTCCTGACCCCACTGACAGACAGAAAAGTTACAACCAGTGCTAATTTAGATAACATCTAAAGCCTTGTCTGACAAGGTAAATTCAAATTATGAAGCAATTCCTTCACACAGAAAGACCTTGTTAGTTAGATTAGTGGTGGATTGGCTCTGTGTGACAGCTTGTTTGCTAAAGGTGAACTATCTGCATTTCCAATGCAAGCAAGCCACATCATCATTTAAAGAAAAAATAAAGATGTCATTTCTCTTATTTGTCACAGAGTTCATGTAATATTCCTTCTCAGTTTTCTTCATTGTTGACTTCTTAGGGAAATAGCAGCAACTATGTACCTTCTAGTGAGACACCTAATTTTGTTATGGATGAACATAGTGTTGTGACAAAACAGTGGCACAGCTGTCATAACAGCTGTCACACATTAATCATGACAGTGACAAATAGCATAATTACTTTATCTGGAATGTCTAGCATGCACACTCAGTATGCACTGCCACAGCATAAGCATATCAAGCATGGTTTAATTAAAAGGCATCAATACAGGTTAGTTAGACATGGTCTTGGAGACACTGACACAAAACGAAAATAAAATTATTTATTGGTTCCTTTTTAGGTGCACTCAAAGACCAATTACTTAGTCAACAAGGTAATTTGAATCTCTTTCCTAATCAGTCCCTCTGATGCCAACTCTGCGTGGTGAATTGAGCTACTGGCATGCATGCGTTTCTGACCCAAAACCTCAGCTATGTACCGTGTTATCATTTCTTCCAAGACGGCTTAAATGTTCACATCTGTCCCACATACTTTGATTGCACAAAATGCAGCAAAATAACAAGCTTCATTGTGTGCTGCTGGGTAAAACTTTTCTTTCCCACAGACTCTCCAAAGGAGACAGTATAGTGAAGCTTGTGTCACAGCATGTGCTTTGGGTTCTGCAATGGCACCTGCCAAGGCTCAGGTATTATGTAGCAAGAGCCCATTGTAAAGATAACTACCATTGAAAAACGCAAATTCAGCTCAGGCTCCAAGTTCAAACCACCCAAAGCATTAAGAGTTTAAGTTTTTGTTTCAGAACCCTGTCTAGTTCAAATTTTCGTTTCTTTAGCATCACTCTCTGGGTCCACATGTGTATGCAGGTTTGCAGCTGTTTTGTTCAGGCTTTTCTGAAGGTGAAAAACACCCACAAAATACAGTTGCCAAGGCTCTCTTCACACATCAAGTTCCACTGCTAATTACCAACTCATAGTATTTTTTACTTTTTGCTTCACATTTGTTAAGCTCTGCAACTCATTGAATTCACTCATTTAATTTCTAGGGGCAGTTCATGAATTGTACTGAAGCTGACTCAATGAAATATTAATGAATCAATTTCCATGGACATGGATTCATTATCTCACTGGATGGCATCAGAAAACACAGTCCTGCAGGCAGTATCTTTCCACCTGCCTGCCAGAGGATTTCATTTTATTATTCTATTTTTACAGCCCAAACTCAGACTTGGTAAGTTTACACTGGTACCTTCTCAGTCTCTTGCTCCAAGAAAAAAATTAAAGAGGAAACATTATAATATTACTTAGCTGAACCTCAGTAATACAGCAAATGTGATTTCCTATTAACCAGCAAAGTAAGTTTGTCAGTGACATGTTATGGATCACAGGAAGGAAAAATTTTTCAAATGCAAGAAATTATTTCAGAATATGAAAGGTTTCGGTTCCCCCCCACACACACCTTAAGAGTATAAAGGAGAAACTGGCAAAATATTTTAGTAATTGGTTTCTGGGGATAGAAAATTTACATTAATGAATCCAAGATTTAATGACTGGATTTAAGCTTTTTATGTTTCTGCAGAGAATCTATGTGTAGCTATATTTTCCAGAAATGCATGAACAACTTGAAACCATTTTGGCCGAATTTTTAAGACACCCCAAGGTTACCCTGAGGTGGCTTGCACGATTATTCATCTGTTCTTTAGTAAGGACACGTCTACTGACAAACTGCTTGCATCTGCTTCTTCTCTCACATGCTTCAGGTTTGTAACACAAACCTTTGCACTGACTTCCTGTAGGTTAACCATGGAGGAAAGACGTATGGCCCATCCTGTATTCCTCTTCATCTGCCCACCTTCCTTACTCATCTTTGTTTCAAGAATCATAACAGGAAAATTCAAGTAATCTTGATCTTCCTGGAGGTTGGACTAGATGATCTTTAAAGGTCTCTTACAATACAAACCATTCCATGATTCCTTTGGCATCCCAAATTTGGTGGACTGGCATATGAGGTTCTGCCAGGGTCATAAAGCAGAAACCTCATAATTGGGTTGAATTGCTTTCATTAAGTGTGTGCTCAGTTAAAAGTTGGACTAGTGTCTAAAATCCCTGCGTAGCCTTAATTTTGGGGTGTTCTTTTGCATTACCAATTGCAAGCTAGAAGATGAAATTCCAAAATTCTTCCTTGCTTGCCTTAAGAGAGTTAACGAGGGAAGTCTTCATTCTTCCTCTGCTTGTGTTCATCAGATACCTCACAGAAGCACTCCCTTTCCCTAACAATGGGAACCAGCAGGCTTTTGGTGTGAAAATTAGCAGCTGCCAATTGTATTTATCTCGTTGACTAAGAGGTTTATTATTTATCTTTCCTTTTGCAGTGCCCATGTGGCAGCACTGATATTGAGCAGCTGGACAAATTGCACCCTGGAGCCATATCTGCAGCTATATAGATCAACACCACTTACATCGCCTCAGTGCTGGAGAAGTTTATCTTCTGTCAGCTAGATTTACTACCTACTTCATGAATTGTTAAGGGTTTTCCCTTCCCCTCCCCCAATTTGCTTTTCAAAGCCTGTTAGTGTAATCTGGAACTGATTGTTAACACTCGATTAGTTAAGCATTTGTTCACTTTTTTCCTAATTAATAGGGATTTCCAGTTGGGTTTGCAAAGATGAATCTTTAATGGTGAAGGGAATAAACAGCAGTTGCTCAGTGAAACTGGGAAATGGCAGGAAAGGACTGCAAGCTGTAAAACAATGAGAAATATCCAAACACAGGAGTGCACCATGGACCAGAGCCATTGCAGTCATTTTTGAGTATTCAAGCTGACCAGGCACTAATTACTCACATGAGGCTTTCTTCCCCAAGAAACCTGATTCTATGATTCCTGAATAACTTACTTTCCATAAAAAACAACAGAAAATGAATTCTGATGCCAATAGCAGTCATATCCTAGTGAATCACAGAATCATCTGGTTGGAAGAGACCTTTAAGATCATCGAGTCCAACTGTTCACCCTCCACTGCCCGGGTCCCTAAACCATGACCCTCAGCACCGCATCTACACGGCTTTTAAACACCTCCAGTGATAGGAACTCCACCACTGCCCTGGGCAGCCTGTTCCAATGCTGCACAACCCTCTCTGTAAAGATATTTTTCCTGATATCCAACCTAAAGGTCCCCTGGTGCCACCTGAGGTCATTCCCTTTCATCCTTGCACTTGTTTCTTGGAGGAAGAGACCAAACCCCACCTTGCTACAGCCT
>NW_010431940.1:0-2165 GCF_000710305.1 Buceros rhinoceros silvestris
AGGTCATTGAAGAAGGAGGGGGAGGAGGTGCTCCGAGTGCTGGAGCAGAGATTCCCATACAACTCGTGGTGAAGACCATGGCGAGACAGGCTGTGTCCCTGCAGCCCATTGAGGTTGATGGTGGATATCCACCTGCAGCCCACGGAGGACCCCACGATGGAGCAGCTGGATGCACCCAAATGACCCTATTGGAAGTCTACATTGGGACAAGCTCCTGGCAGGACCTGTGACCCCATGGAGAGGACCTCACACTGGAGCAGGTTTGCCAGCAGAACATGTGACCCCATGGGGGACACACCTTGCAACAGTCCATTCCTGAAGGCTTACACTCCATGGAATGCCCAACGCTGGAGCTGTTAGTGAAGAACTGCAGCCCATGGGAAGGACTCACGCTGGAGCAGGGGAAGAGACCAAGGAGGAAGCAGTGGCAGAGACAACACATGATGAACTGAATGCAAGCTCCATTCCCCATCCCCCTGCATTGCTCAGGGGGAGGAAGTAGAGAATCCAGGAGTGACATTGAGCCTGGAAAAAAGGGAAGGATAAGAGTGTTTTAAGATTTTTTAATTATTATTTCTCATTATCGTGGAATAATCACCACCCTCTGCCAAAATTTGCCTTTTGTATTGCTACATAAAATGCAATAATGAGTCTTTGTGCCTTGGTGGTGGAGCTCTGACATAGGGAAATCAATTCACATGCAGCATGAGTCTACCTTAAATGATGATTAAGACAGTATAATAAGAGTTGAGTGGGATTTCAGTATGTGCTGGAATTGGTGCAGTTTCTGGTCTGCATATACAATTTAATCTTTTGAATTTTGTCTTTCCTGCTTTTTGTCAAAAGGTGCCTTTAGTAATGTGGCCTTTACATTCTGGGTGTAGTAAAATGTGTTTACAGTGCTGAGTGTTAAGTTAGCAATGGGCACGCACACATACACGCACGCACATATATATATTTCTGAACACCAGTTCACAGATTTGACACCTGTCCGGCATTCCATTGCAACTCTCCCTAGCAACACACCAACTCTTTGCAGTAACAATCCATCTGTCTGTGTTACCAATCCAACTGTTCACAAGAAAACCCAAAATCTTTCCAGGATCAATCAATCTTGGTATCCTGACAAGATATTTTCCCCTCCATGTTAAAAAGACACAGGTTCTTATGCAATAAAATACTGCTTTTTTAAAGGGCCAAATCTGTTGTGATCCACTGGTCTTCAGACAGTCATGTAGCTCAAATTCCAGTTACAAAACCTATATGAGTAAAAAGGGCAGAGGAAAACCAAAGTTCAGCACCTGTGCCAAAGGAAACAGAATAATATCTTTTAGAAATCATACACTCTTACTCCTTCAACACTGGGCACATCTCCATATGGGAGTACAATGCATAACTTTGAACTAAAATTGAAAGGAAGATAATTTTCTGCAATCACAGAGCACATTTTACGCTAGAAAATATGCAGTATTTCTCTGGGTGAGAGCTGAGTACTTCATATATATTGCAAAATTCTAAATGTAATTATCTGTATTCATTTCTCTCTGCCTCTCTAATGCTATGAAAATAACCATTTATGCATGTCATTTACCCTATTTCCAGTCTTATTTATTCTGTCTTTAAGCTCCAGTGACTCTGTGGTTCCCGGTGTCATTTTTCTTTATCTCACAATACACAGGATCACAGAATAATTGTAATCATATATTTGTTTTCTGTGGTCTCAAACAATAAATGGAGACATCTCTAGGCCACCCCACAGCTCAGAGCAGGTCCAGCTATAGAGTGAGACCACGCTGTTCAAGGCTTGGTCCAGATCTCAAATCCTCCAAGGACAGAGATAGCGCAGCTTATGGAGCAACCTGGTCCACTATCTCATTGTCCTCATGAGGAAAATGTTTCTCCCTGTATCTGCTCTGAAACTCTCTTGTCTAAATGTACACCTGTAGCCCTCCTTCCCTGAACTCACTCCTGTGAGGAGCCTGGCTCCATCTCATTGATGTTCCTTGTGACAGCTGTGGGGTCCGTTAGGTGCACCCAAGCTGTCCCTTCTCCAGGCTGACCCTTTGCACAGGGTAAGTGCCCCAGCCCCCATCTCCTCAGAAGGCCTCTGCTGAAATCCATCCTGTTGTCCACGTCTTTCTTGCAAAAAAAAAAAAAAAAAAAAA
>NW_010431940.1:2211-3923 GCF_000710305.1 Buceros rhinoceros silvestris
TCCCATCTTTTGTCCCCGTTCTTTCTTGAAAAAAAAAAAAAAAAAAAAAAATGGGGAAAAGTGGATGTGGTATCCAGATGTCACCCGATGAGTGCCATGGAGGGAGTCAAGCCATTCCTTTGATATACAGGCTATGTTCATACAGCCAAGGAGGCTGTTGGTTGCCTTTTGTTGCCAGCACACACCACGGGCTTGCATTCGTCTTGCTGCCCACCTCCTCCGCAGGGCCTTTCCCACAGAGCTGCTCCATCCCCAGGGAGTGTTGTTGCAGGAGCTGTTTTTTCCCTGTAATGGGAAAAGTTTCTTGGTATTTTGAGAGCTTGGCATTTGTTCCTGCTGGATTTAATAACCTTCCTGGTGGTCCATTTCTTCAGCCTGTTAGAAGCCCGGTCCTTAAGTGTATTGACTAGTACCCCTAATTTGGCATCATCTGCAAAGTTGATCAGAGTGTGCTCTGTGAACTCCTGCAGATGATGCAACCAAGTTAGTTAAGCGTAACTTACTCTTGGCAAATACATGCTGACGACTTCAAATCACCTTTTCAACTTCATGTGCCCAGAAATGTGCTCCAAGAAGACTCATTTCGTGATTTTCCTGGGAACTGAAATGACGCTGGCCATCCTGTAGTTGCTGGGGTTGACATTTTGGCATGTTTTGAAGAAAGCTCTGACATCTGCCTTTCTCCAGTTAGCAGAGACCTTTTCCTTCTCAAAGACTAGGAAAAGAAAATAAGACCAAATGGCTATTTTTAAATCTTTTCAAAGCTTGCACATTTGTCATTGAGTACATAATTTGTTAAATAACAATAGAAACATTGAAATTACACATCTTTTCTGCAGATGGCTTAACATTTGATTTCATCCAAAGTTGTAATCATTTTCATGGTACATAAACTCACAATCTAGGTACGTATCACAGATATAAAGTTTCTGGCTACAGAATATATCTTGGAAATCTTCAAGAGGGTTATTGTGTTGGCTCACTGTCAAGTGTACTGTGACATATAAGATGTCAGTGGAAATTGGAGATGTATGGACACTAAAACACGAAAATACAACGCGGTCAGCTGAGGAATTCTTGAAATGTGCTAAAGTAACATACTCTTCACTCAAAGAAAATTCAGGCAGTGTTTCATGTGACCAGTCTAAAGACTATTCATATGTATTAATAGACTAGACCTGAGTACACAGATTTGCTAATTGCAATTAGAAAACAATAGTAATTCAACATGTTTCCTGAGAGTTTAGAAACCATTTTTAAACAGTGTCTATTGCTCTCGTTGTAATTCATCTAAAGTTCAGTTAACTCACATTCTTTAGGTTATGAATCTTTTTAAAAAGTTTTACTCCTTATTTATTTAAAATAATTGGTAAAAAAGCCAATATGACATATAATAATAAGATACTTTCCTTCCTAGTCCATTGTACATACTTTGTTCTTTTAGATTAGTCCTTAAATAGGTATACCTGGATGACTTTTAAATCCCATCCACCTGTGCAGAAAGATGACTTTGCATTATTTTTTGTAAGCAGAAAACTTCATTGTCTCTTCTGCTGGTACTGTCCTACGTTATGGTCTCATGCTCGAAAACCTCAGTAGCTGAGAAACGAAGGTGGGAGTGGGTTCATCTCTCCTGTGTGAATTTTTGAGGTGCCTTTGGAGAACACTGGCAACACAGAAAAGCTCTAATAGAAGATTTTCCACTCTTCCTG
>NW_010431940.1:4024-34919 GCF_000710305.1 Buceros rhinoceros silvestris
AACAGCGTTAGTAAGTGAGTTTTGTGCTCTATTCTGCCTTTTTCATGTGTAAAACCAGCTTTATTTATGCTCATAGCAAAAGTAGCACATCTTATTGCATCTGTTGACTTTCAAAAATACCCATCTCCTTGTAAAATTTGTGAAAATCAGGTCAACTTTATTTTTTATGTCAAAATCAGCACCAAGATGCTGGTGATAACATGTTTCTTGTCCTTTATGCATGTTGTTCCATACATGCACATGTACGTACTTATTATTACTTGTATTTCTATACTTTTTTCCAGTGTCCAATAGGTCCTTAAGAGGAATTAGCAGGTTAAAAAAGTGGATTATATAGTATATGTAGTGGGTTAAAATATAATTTGGATGCTAAAAATAGCAACGCTAAAGCTGACTAAACTAATGATATTATTATTGATATTATAAGTAGGTCTCAAGATATTCTTGTCATTTTATTAGTTAGAAAGATTTCAGTCCAGAGAGGTAATCTAATAGTCCTGGTCAGTAAAACCCATCTCTCAACAGATGTCCTTATTCAGATGAGTTGCCCTGTACATCCTGAATAATTAGATTGTACATGGGTGGCTTGAACTTCATTGCCTGGTGCAAAGAGCTGACTCGCATCTCTTCAGGTCATGTGAACTTAATTTGGGATCAGTAATGTAATGGAGGGTAGGCTTTGTGCACAATTCACATACTAGACTAACAACAAGGGATTCGTAGGGGTGAGAGGGTTGAATGGATGAAAGCACTGCTGTATTATAGACTCACACTTTAAACCTCATTTGGAGATTGAATTTCACCTTTTCAACTCTTCCCTGCATTCAGTTGCAAAGCACAATTGCTCAGGCTTTATACAGGCCATGACTTTGGCCCTGCAGTCATAAACAGAGATGTCGCAGTTAGTTGATCTAAAATGTGTATCAGCACTAGGCACCGCTCAGGAAAATGTTTAAAAACAAGTACAACTAAACGCTGAGTAGTCAGAAGTTGACTGCTGTGTTAAATTGACCAGACAAAATGCGTTACAGAGTCTCGTGGGAAGCAAATGGAGGAAACAGCTGTAGATCTATTGCTGCAGACCTTTTCCCTTCCCTAGAACACTACAGAAAGAAATAAAAAGCAAGGGTGTTTAATTTACCATGTTCGGTTTCACAGGTCTTTATCCCATTTTTCATTTTTTACAGTAATCAAAGGAGGATAGTGATGACATGTATTTATATTTCCCTTTTCTTGTTTGCTTGCTTCCTCCTACAGTAACAGGGTACGACTTTAGAGTTTTCCATGCCATTCTCAATTATTGAAAGGCAAAGTATCATATGGTTTTATAAACTAGATAGTGGAAGACAAGGAAAGGTGATATATGAAGGAAAAGGAAGATAGATTGAGGAATAAGAAGACTGTGAGAGACCCAGAAATATAGCCTGGTTTTATACATTGAAGAAAACACAGGCAGGATAGATTTCCTACCACAGACAAATTCTAAGTGGAAAAGTATTAAAAAAAAAAAAAGACCCTGTCTTATACTACATTTCATGTATGTGGTTTAGCTATTTTCTATCTTTCTAATGAAATTACAAATAAATGCTGTAATAATAAGTATTTTCTATTAATGAACATACATGATATTTATTTAGTTAGTTTTACATTAGAAAAGGATGAAGAATTATTTTCTATTTGGGATCCATTTCACATCTCATCCTTATAATCAAACTGATTTGTCCTGTGGTTTTAGCTGGAACACAAATGGGTGCTACAAGACACAGAGAGGGGAGCAAATTAGGACAAAATTTCACAGGAAAGTCTTATGAAATTATCTTAAAGAGTTGGAATGTTTTATCTGAAAAAAAGCCAATACATTTTTTTTTTTTAATCTTTGATTTCTGCTTGTCCTAATTAGATATATCTTGTGAGAAGTTTAGCAAAGTAACTATTTTGTATATACTTTTTAAATTACAAACCCATTCCTTATTATAATGTAGAGGAAGCATTTTCAGTTTGAAGGTATGATGCAAATACTACACTTAGCCTATAGCAAAACATTCTGCATCAAAGAGCTGTGCCAGATGAGGCAGGAGTCAATGTTTATAAAGAAATAATGAATGCCGAAAATAAAACTTGAATTTTAATTCTCACAGCATGTGGAAACACGGATAGTTTAATCTATGGAACTACATTCTTGTCCTTAAATCCCGACCACTCTTTTCGTCTTTGATCATGATACAGTTCATAAACCTATAGTCCATTACTCTACAGACCTGGAAAAACAAACCAGAACAATCAGAAGCTGTCATTTTAATATGTTCAAATGGATGAAGTGGGATCACTTCTGGAATTATGTATTTGTATAAAAATTAGATGACTTCCTAAAAGGATCACAAAATCACAAACTGGTTGAAGTTAGAAGTGGCATCTGGAGCTCATCTGCCCTCTGTGCAAGCAGGGCCACCTAAAGCTAGTTGCCCAGGACCACATCCAGATGATTTTTTAGTATCTTCAAGGAGAAAAAACTCACAGCTTCTCAGGGCAACTTGCACCAGTGCTCAGTCACCATCACAGCAAAACTGTGTTTTCTTATGTTCAGACAGAACATTCCATGTTTCAGTGTGTGCCCACTGCTTCTTGTCGTGTCACTGAAAAGAGCCTGGTTCTGTCCAGGCTTCCTCCCTTCATGTATTTATACATATTGATGAGTTCCTCCCTGAGCTTTCTTTTACCCAGGCTGAACAAGGGTGTCTGTGCCTTTCCTCACAGGAGTGATGTTCCCTTACATTAATCATCTCTGTGGCTCTCTGTTGGATTTTGTCCAGCATGTCCATGTCTCTCTTGTACTGAGGACCCCAGAACTGGACACAGTATTCCAGGTTTGGCATCACCAGTGCTGGATATAGGGTAAGGTAGAAAAAAAGAAGACACAGTATTTATTTGTCCTAGTCTTCCAAAGTATGCAGGTTGTAAAGAATCCTGACCCATGGCTGCAGAGAAAACTGAAAGGAATATTGTTGCTAAAAAGTACTCAGGGCATCTGGGAGCTGGAAAGACATAAAATAAAAAGTGTTGCAAGTGAGCTCCTAGACACTGTCAAATGGTTGGAATGAGCTTTGCTTCAGCACTTCTTCTAAAAGCCTGCGAAGTTGACCAGCAAAAAAAAGTCTCTCTCCTTCACACCATATGAGCTGTTTAGGAGAAAGCATTCAGGCAGAAGTACTTCTTGGTTATAGAATCATCATGTTGCAAGCCTGAATGGTTTTTATATTCCTAATGAATTATAACTAACTGTCCTTCTCTTAAAGCCTTTATCATAAATTGACTCTTTCCATCTCCTTGCTTCTCAAATACGAAAGGGAAAAATTCTTTACTGGAAAAAAAATTCCAGCAAAATTCTGGAGCCATTTTTTCGTAGAAGAACTATGTAAGATAGAAGAACTAAGTAATATGCTCTTCACTTACATAACCAAATGCTACTTCTCAAGTAATTTATTCTTTCCTAAAACCTTTGAAGCTTTTGAGTTTGATATGTTTCACTCCTTTTTTCACATGGAAGAGTTAGTGCTTTTAAACAAGTAAGCATTGACTGTACTGTGATACAGCTGATGTTTTTTCTTTGCTCTTCTTTGTATTCAAACTCCATGTTTTTGTGTGCTCAACTTCATAGGTAACTTCACATTTTAAAAAAGTACTATTCCTTGAAAAGAGATGTTCAGATAAGCATTGTCTTCAGACAGCCTCTCTGAAGACAGAAGAAAAGTAGCCATTACCTAAGATAAACTTTTTATTAGCACACATGGAGATAAATCTTATGACTGATGAATTTTAGATGCTTTTAAAGATAACTTAGAAGTCATAGATATGAAATATACAGTAGTAAATTGTTTAACTACACTGCTGGTAAAATAGTCGTCTAGCTGAAGTTCAATATTTTTTCCTTTCTAGGCAAGCAGAAGATCTATACTTTTATTCGTGTACTAGATTTCCAAGTCAAAAAAATAACTATCTCTGCTTCTTCATTCCTTATGAAGGCCAAGATCTCTTTAAGGTTATATGTAAAGGCTACAAAACTAGGTCAAAGAGCCTTTGAAGAGAAAATAGAGAATACATTCCTGTGATGGATTATGTCCTCTTTAGTAACACCATTTGTATATCCTCCAAGGTATCATCCTGAATTTAAGATCAGTAAATCAGTAAATCTACTTTTTAAAAAAAAATATTTCCTACAATTAACATTCCTTCAGAAAAAGATAAAATAAAGAAGGAGAGTCATTTTAGAGGCAAAATTATTTTTTTGTTGGACCAAAATAAATAACTACCTCTGATTCTACGTTCCTTACGAAGGCAAAGATCTGTTTAAGGTTATGAGTAAAGGCTACAAAACTGGGTCAAAGAGTTTTTGAAGGGAAAATAGATAATGCATTCCTGTGATGGATTATGTTTTGTTTAGTAACACCATTTGTAAAAATGTCATCCAGACTTGCATATAGTCTTGGGCTGATTGACACTGATCTAGTGATGCAACGTAAAAGTAACCCTGCACAGAAAGAAACATGAAGTCAGCGTGAACTGCATTTTGACACCTCTAGCCATAGCCAGTACTTGTGGACGCCAGGAATGGTTTCACTTAATTCAAGTGACCTCATACCAGTAATACATGTCTGGTTTCTGCTGGTGTGCCTCTTGCACAAAGTATTCCCTGGACAGGGTGATAGTAGTTGATATCTGCTTCGTGCTGCTGGAAAAAACCACGCAAGAGAATCAAGTCCTTAATAGACGTACGTGAACTAAAATGTCCAGATACCTACAACACATACTAGAGGGATTGTTTTCCCTCCTGTGAATTTTGGGTCAAAATTTAACAAAGAATTGGTAAAACTGAATAAAGTATATCTAATTGTACTTGGAAGACGACGTAGTTTAAGCATTTTTCATTACAAATTTCAAAAAACCGTATTGTGCATATCAGATACTTGGGTGACATTTCTATGCGTATTCTCTAAGTAACATGACGAAGGCTACAGACTGGTAATATTCCAAAAACTAGTGGAAAGCACGTAACCGAAGCTACCAGAAAACTTTGATTCAATTTAGGACTACTTCTTAGAAGATTTCTCTTCTAGTGGGAAATCCTTAAAAACCACCATAGGCAGAACTCTGCGATATATTTTCAGCTCAATGTGTAAGTTTCATGTGGCATAAATGTTTTAATAGCTTTTCTTCTCTTTTTCTTACTTTATATAATTTATTAATAACATACTGCAAGTTTTACAAAACTAAATGCATCAAGAAACAGAAGCAGAAGTGTCTGGCACTGCATCCCAAGGGAATCTTGAATTAAACTCTAATGGGCATTTAAAGTGTCCCACACTCCCTCTAGGAAGATTTCTAAAGCAGTAGATTCAAAATGCACTATACTTTTATTTTAAAACATGATCCAACAGTATTCATTTCAACAGAATTTCTTGTATTTCCAACCCTGGCAACCCTATTAAATTACACTGTAAACAGCTGTGTTGTACCAACACACTTAAAAGAAAATCCTGTTTCTTGTCTCATATGAACAACTGTATGAACAGTATTTTCTTGTTGTTCAGTTTCTGGAATGCCATGTGACAGCATGTCGGAGACAATTGCATCATGATTAAGAGTATTCTGCATGATTCCCTCAGAACTGCTTCAGATTATTACTGGACACAAATGAATGGTGCCATGGAGAAGATGAAGGGTATTTTAATCCTTCATACCAAAGTAATAAAGTAACTGTGAAACCCTTTAAGGAGCATAGACAAATCTTTTAGCAGCTATGTATAAAAAATGTATATTTAAATGCTTGCAGTTGACTAATATTGACATCTAAAGGTCAAAGTCCTTCTGAGTAGGGACAGATCTTGTAAAATGCAAACACATGAATGGACATAAAAATTTGATTTGCAAACCTAAGAGCAAATTTCCAACACGAGGTACAGAAAATACGCATGCAGTTAAAATAAATATTGTGGGTGGGGGGGTGGGGAGGTGTTGTGTTTCCGTTTTCTGAGTATTTTAAGAATTTGCTCCACATCTGATAATGACTTGTCAAAAATATCTTCATTCTATTTCAAGAATATGTGCATATTTACTTTGTTAAAGGATTTTTTTATGTGTTTAATGGAACTTGATTGAGTCTTGCAAATTCTCTTAAAATGACACATGAAGGATAGGACTGCCTAAATGGCACATCTAGTTCTAACCAACAGTTTGATCTTGTATCAGCTGAGATGAGTACTACCTTTCACATTACATCTTGGCATTCATTTTTCTGACCTTTTCACCAAATATCGTATCAAATTTATTTCTCTGGTCAGTGGAGATGAGCAATTGAGGCTTACAACTGAAGTGTTGCATCTTTTGAAAACTCTCTCTCTCTCCAGTGCCTATAGAGGGAGCCTGGCTGACACACTTTCAAAACTGTAATTAGGTGAGGTGAATCCCCACCTCTCATATGACAGTATGATATATGACCAGTGATTCATTCCAAACAGTTAAGCAAGTAACTTCAGATGTCTGCATCCTCACATACGCAACATAAAAATGAGGAGCTTTTCCTAAGAAACACTGCATGTTATTAAGAAAGCAATAACAGGAAAAGTATGTCTAAGATTGTTATAAGGTAATGTTAAACAGGCCATGAGTTGAGCACAGATTTTAGCTATGGTTTACTTTGTATTTGTCATAAGTGGTGATTAATGTAAAATAATAAAGTAATGAGAAAATTGTAGAATAACAAGATGTGGGGACACCATTACCTTTTTTTTTTTCAGATAATTGGAAAGTAATTTTTAATATTTTACAATAACAAGGAGATAAGTGATATCAACATGATTTTTCAAGAACAAATTATGGCACTTTAAGTTAATTTCTTTTCACAACAAGACAACAAATCTGTTAGGCAGAGAATACATTGTCACATATTTTGAATGTCAGATCTATTCTGTGTTAAGCCTTGTAAGCAAGTGAGGGAGCTGCTAATCACTCACCATAAAACTGAAAGGATGGACTGAGTGATGCTACTCAAGGTTCTGTCTTGGATCTCATTTTGCTTGCTTTACCTCTGACTTCTTTTCTGTTGTGTTAAATTTCCAGGTAAAGACAGACTAGGAAGGACAGTAGCAATGATGAGGACAGGATTGCAACACAGAGATCTAGACAGATGTAAGAAAGAGACTGGAAACAAAGATTAAGAGCCAATTCGGTAAAAATATATGCAAAATTCCACACTTACGTTACTGGTAAATGCAGCTGAATGAACAACAGGCCGCACATCAGTTGTAGAACATTTGAACAGATGAGGAACCATTGCTGGAAGAAAAGCTTGAAGGAAAACTTGAATTTGGGTTTTTGGATATCCACAAAGTAACTACTTATTCTTGGTGTCTACTGCTGTTATAACAAAAAATATGCATAAATTTGCAAGGAAAGAAAGTAAAATTACTCACAAGAAGAAGAAGGAAGAAGAAGAAGGAGGAGGAGGATTAAGCAATTCTAAAGATAGTGATGCCTAGGAATTTCATGGGACGTTGTTGGTCAGGAAGGAGTGGACAAGATGTCTCCTTAGTTTTTTATAAGCTTATGGGATACCATGACTCTACTTTGAAAGCAGAATTTTGTAAGTCATATTTCTTACTTGTTTCTTACCACAAAAAAGGAGTTGGACATATTCCCAAAATATAAATTGAATGGTGAAAGAAAGACTTTAAATTTTGAACTATGCTAATGAGGTGATCTGCCCTCCTGTTATCTCTTGTTTAATCTGGATCATTAATCCCAGAGAAGATATATCTTTTGTATATCTTTTTATTACTATTTCTATGGAGAATCATGTTTTCATTCACTCTAAAGGAGTATGTGATGACCTACTGCATCACCTTTTAAATATGGATCTAGGAGAAAAAGGAGTCTTTTTTTTTTTTTTTTGGCTCTGTTTTAGAAAATAATATTTATAAATTGAGCACAAACACATTTTAGAGAAGGGGAAAGCCAGGAAAGCTTCTTCCTTTTTTGGACTTAATCCTCCCCATAATTATGTTGGTAATGATTTAATGTTGACTTTGATAGCAGTACGATTAGGCCTATTATCTGTTATTTCTGAAGACAATTTAATAGGGGTAATGTGCAATTGACAACAACAGATGCAGTGGCAGTACCACCATGAACAAATGCAAAATCAAATCCATAGTCTCAAATTTGGCACAAGATTGGCTCTTTCAAGCACAGGCAATGCTTCTAGTGGTTTAAAAGCAATCAGATCAGCATATCTAAGATTAGATTTTATTGCAAACAACAAAGAAATTTCTTCTCTTTTAGGAAGTCTGTATTACAAATTTTTTTTTATGCATCCTCTGTGAATAAGCACAGTACTATGTAGAAATAAAACATGTCTCAGAAACAGCTTCATGATGTGTTTTAAAATGCCTGTTAAGATACTGTTGCTATTTCTTATAATTGTGGAAAAGTCACTGCAAATTTTAGTTCTGATACATAGCTGTATCAAGTGTTATAATCTTGTATTTCAATATATCATTAGAATATAGAAAACACATAAAATAATCTATTTTATACTCTTTTCCAGCACACCTCCCTAATTCCACAGAAGCTGCATAGTCCTTCCCCGTATTTGAGGTGCCTAACATTATTGACTAAGGACAATACAATGTCAGCCTGAAATACTTTGTGTGACCAAGCTGAAGTGGCAAAGATGGTTAATATTTCTTTCTTGCTCTGTCAAATAGAAAGCACGTTTCAAGTCATGGCCAATTTGTTGGCAAACATGCAAATAAGCGCATAGGATATAGGTGAGTGCTAGAAAGAGTCAAGCTCTTCTGTGATTTCATTTATTCATCTTTGAAAAATCTGCGTCTTTGAACAAAATAATTCAAGTTCGTTAGTTGTGACTAATACAGAAAGATGTTAAAGATGTTAGAACATTTAATCTTTCATTATTAAATTTAATAAGTTTAGTGATTTATTTGGAGAGGAGTACAAAATTTTTTGTCCTACATCTGATATGGGTGAAAAAATTAGGACCTACCAATAGTTTATTTTGCTACTGCACTTATGTTACTACAACTTATGTTACTTTACCTTTATAATTATTAATACTTATTTGAAAATGTTCATGTAAAGTTGTATGACTGAAATCCAGTAAGCACAACACTGTTTTCTGCTGAAGAAATAATGACAAATATACATATAAATATATATACGTGTATATATGCATATATATATGCTCTGCTTCTAAAGGAAAGTAAATTTCTCCATTAATTACAAGCAGCAGACATGCTTGTTGCAGTATGATATTGCTGAGAGTTTGGAACTTGGCCATGTGTAATCTAGTGAAAGGAAAACAGAATAAATTAGTTTTATTCTGTCAGTTCTTTGCCTCGATCAAAAGTTTAACACCTCAGGGTCAAAAGCTGTCTCTGTGGGATGTATTTATGCTGTTGCTTTCTTAGACTTTCTGTTCCCTTCGTGTCACCAAGAATAAAGAAGATTCCAAGAAATATAAAAATATAGGAGAAATGTTTAGAAATGTAAAAGCTGATTATTTGTCGGTAACTTAGCAGCAGGAAAGTTCTACATACAGCAAATTTTGAGAAAAAAAGAACCTGCCAGACAACCAAGTCTTAGGTATAAGCAGAGCTCAAAAGCTGCAGCATTGTTGAAAGCCTATTGAAACAATGCAAAGTACGGTCCTGGAGGCTGAGCTTGTGTGTTTAATTGTAAGAATTCAAAGTACTCCCAGCAAAGTCACAGAGACTACTTAGAGTGCTTGAAGCGTGTATATAAATCTTTATAATAGCAGGGCTCAAAAATCAATATGGTATGTACCTAATAATTTTAAGGAAATACTGGCGTAAAAATATAAAGCGCTCATCTGTCAAAATCTGAGGCATCTATTTTCTTGATTAAAAATGGCCACTTATAGGGCATGACTCTCCAGTAGAAGAAAGCCATCTCCTTGATCACAAAGTAGCTGACAGAGAACAGATTTTAAAGCTTCTTTTGCTGTTTTTGTTTTGGTTAGTTTCATCTACTTTTTTGGAAAGTACGAGAAGACAACATGTCTTTCTTCTTTGTGAAAATAATGACAGCTTCAACATTTTGCAAAAACTAAGGGGATAGAGCACTGCTTTAGTTTGGTTATGACAAGCTCAGCAACCTGTTCATTTTCTGAGGAATGAAAATATGAAGAAATGTCAGAAAAACTTGTTAATGATAATCATTGGATATCATCTGTCAGTATTTTAAAAAGGAACTTTATGTATCATTTCAAAAAATATCCTAGTTTGGTTTTATTTTTATTTTTGTATTTGGTTAAATCAGCAAGAAAGAGATTACATTTGAATTTTAAAAGAGTTTATGGTAATGGCCTAAGCTTGCCACAGTTCGTTGCAGTTGTTTAAGTATATAAAACTGAATATGCTGAACGGTGAATGATCTTCAGAGGTGGGGGGCCAGATTATGCATCTCTAGGGATCAAACACCTCTAATCATTGAGTGCTAACTCTGATACGCTGTGTACTTCTATGAGAAAATTACAGTAAAGTATCAGCATTTCTGTAATTAGGCATGAAACAACTTCGGTATCAAGGTCAAGTCTTCTATCTAATCAGATATTAACATATTCATTCAGATTGTCTTGAAATCTGTTGTCCCTCAGGGACTGCAGGATAGGCTTAGTGACCCTTAATTATGGACACAGAGAAAGGAAGTCATTAATGAGATAGCGCCCTTTGGCTCACAATACACAGAGCAAAAACAGAAGCAAAAAAACCCCAAACCACCGTCACCACCAACAGAAAAAAACCAAAAAACCCCAACCAAACAAAAAATGCCTCTGACCTTCTCCAAACACAGTGAATTTGAATCCGACAGTTACATCATTATGGAGTAGGAAGTTGTCCCTTCTAAGCTGTCATTTGTTCTAGTTTTCATTTTTCGAAGATCAAGGATATGGTATGATTTAAGGCCACAAAGAAAAGACACGTTGTGGGGACCCCAGAGAAAAACTGGGAAGACAGGTATAACAGGACTATAGAATACTGCTCTAACAAAAATTAAGAGACCATTGGGTAGCCTATAGACTATCTATGAATAGAAGAATACGTAGTGTAAGGGAAAAGGGGATGAGAAACGCAACACACATGATACTGTCATTATAAAACAGGCTGTGTTTGAGTTTGAGCAGATTGCTCCTGTTTAAAAGTGCTCACAAGGTTTCAATTAGTAACCAGAAGACTCCACAGTCTGTCCATAAGTGGCCATTTGCCATATTTCCAGACTATTCTGCATCATCAGGTGATGAAAGGACAGTTTGTTTTCATATCTGTGCATTCACTTTGTTATTGTTTAATTTCAAGTGGTCGGAACATTGTTTAATATGCTGAAGAGGCAGTTACATGTCATGAAAGCTGTGTTTTATGCCTATTACATACATAGTTATATATATTTGTGTATATTTGCACATGCATATGAGGACACACATGAGGACACTTGTGTGTACATCTATACATGTGTATGTATAGAAAGAATATCGTGGGCCCAATCTAGAAGCTTAATGAGTACCGTCATCCTGAAATATAATTGTTAAAAGAAAAAGTGCAGCTCAGTTCATCAGCCATGCTTTCATAAATTGAATGAGAGGGAACTAGGGATCCCTGAACCTAGACAGATCCCCTACCAAGACAGATCAAATCTACCCAGGTTGACTAGTTGTCATGGATGAATGTATTTAACACAGTTTTATTTGACAGTAACTCAAGATTTGTTGCTAGTATAAGGTGAATCAAAAAGTTGAACTTCAGCAGCATTGTTCTTAATCTTTGTAATAGCTGTTGAATGCTTCTGATTCACATCCCAAATTTAGATTATCTACAGAGATGGCGGCTCTATCCCAGATAAGTAAATTGAAGTAAATCAAGGTCAAAGTTCAATTCACATTGTCCAGCACATGGGTATTGTGTGCTCTCTGAGGACACAACTGGAAGGTAACCTATATCTTTCTTCAAGTGAACCTGAACCCCAAGGAGGACAATAAAAGTGATCCCAAACTGCACAAAATGTTTACACATGGGCAAGTAAATTAAATCTCCCTCCACCTCTGTATAGTTGGATGCAGTCCAGAAAATGGTTCCATTGGCCATGAAAGGATCTTAAACATACCTTGTATATAGGTAACCTCATATAGACTTCTAAATTTAAGCTTTTGAACTTGAAATCTCACCCTTACTATCATCTTAAGCATTTACTAAATGTCATTATTTTTCACCCTAGTATTACAGAAAATATATATTTGAAATTACTCCTGCTTTAGTCCGACAGAGATCTATTTTATTCTGGCACTGTTTTTCTTAGTCACTTAACAGTCTTCCGAGTTTTGGGTTTAGTAAGCTATTACAACTATCTGTGAAAAGATATGATAGCTGTTGATTGCAGTATCAATGGATCCAGCATTTTCCACACCAAATTTTAGTGTCCATATAAGCATGGCTTGGAATATATATGTCACGGTTTGAAAGAACGGAAACATTGTAGAAGTGACAAATTGCCCTCAGGGAGATGTTTATCCCCTCCGAAAGCTGAACAAAAGGACTAAATTGTTCCAGCCAGGAAGAAACAATGGGGCTTATGGCTACAGGTAAAGAAAAACAGCATAGCAGGTTTGGATTAGGTGGGGTGAAAGAAAATTAATTTAATTCAAAAACAACGAGAACCATAAATCGATCACTTAAATTTGGGTAGAACAGAAATAGAAAAGAGAGAACGGTGGTGTTAAATACATAAATAGGTATATACAGATATATATTCCACCCATTCCATCCACATCCCATTATAAACCCTCATACATGGTCCGTGCCGGAGGTGGGGGGGAAGGAAAGAATAAGCCCGAAATGGGGAACCCATTTCAGTCCAATTCGATCTCTTCAGGAAAAACTTCCCTTTTGCAATGTGTAGTCTTTCTCTGAGTGGCTGGAAAGCTTAAGAGTTACCAGTTTTCCATGGGACATCTTGGTTCCCTGCTCTCCTTAGCTCCAAAACGTGAGATTTACTGGATCTCTGGGGAATGCTTTAGGTTTCGCACATTCCAGCAGAGCCTCCGTGTCTCAGCACCTGAGAGCCTTCTCGCTCCCCATCGCCAGTGGCTCGCTCTCTCCGTGCAGAGTTGGGGGCTTCAGCTGCTCTGCGCCCCTTCATTCTGCCAGTTCTTCTTACCACCCCCACCACTAATCGGCAAAGTGAAAAGGCTACCTGTTGTGTGGAAGATCTTTTTACTGTCCCGGGCTTCTGAGGTGACTGCTTGCAGTTCTCTCTCTTTATCCTTATGCTGAAAAATGAAATGAGCACGCCAGAGAAGCCATGTGGGTTGCTGCTTTTTATATGTTTATTCAAAGAGGCGTTGATTGACGTGGCTTAGCTCCAGGGGCAGGAGCAAAGTTGGAGCTGGGCTGGTTTTGCAATGCCGCCACCTCTTCCCCAGAAAGGTGGCAAAAGCCTTTTGCACTGCAAGGGAAGGGGAGGGTGGAAAAGCCCCCTCCCGCCCTGAAGCCAAAATCCTAAACCACACAATATAGTATGTCAGTTAGTATTCTTTGGTGTATTCTAATGTAATGAAAACCTAAAGAAAATAAGCATCTTGTTTAAACACCCAGCTGCTGATGAATGATGGACACAGTACTGGGAGAGTAATATGTTGCAGGCAACGTCACACTTGGTTCTTTTTGATGGCTTCAGTTTTAACTGCTGTTAATGCTTGAGTTAAGGAATTTTAACCTCTCTTGCCTGTAACAATTGTTTCTCATGGGATAGACAGCATGTTTCCTGTGGCCATTAATTGAGGTCACTGATGATGAAGGCAGAACTTTTGATTAGAAAATGGAAAACTAAAACTATCAAGAAGAAAACACAGAATTGTAAAAACCAAAGTCGATGTTTTAATGAATACATCAAGAAAGAAATGGACTTAGAGGAATAAAGCAAATCTTGTAAATTATTTATCAAGAAGATTTTCCTCATCAGTTATAATTTTATTTTTTCTGGGACAAGTGTTGAAGTTGCTGTTTCTCAGCAAGCTAGTCTCAAGTACAGGAATTTATATCCCTGATCTTACAAGAGGCTTCACGTGGATGATGGCACAAGTACCCATTGGGTATATATTTGCTTACACAAACAGGCTATAATGTAGAACTATAATATTGGGTAAATAACTACGTAAGGAGAGAATAAAACTGAAGAATTACTGAAAGCGACAGAGGGTAGGAAATATTTTTTGTACCAGATACATTTCTTGTGACAATTGTATGTTGTGTAAAGCATACTGCAGATTTTAAATACGCCTCTACAGACCATCCAAGAACTATTGATTTTTAGTAACTACAAAATAGGCAATAAATCAATAACAAAAAGGAAACAATCTGTTAGATTAAATACTAGTTCTGTCACATTGGAGAGAACAGTATAGGCACAAAACTTTATATAGGGTACGGTCATTCAGAGTTTCTCTAAATGTATGTCTTCATATAATGTACATATGCACTGAATCTGGTTAAGAATCCTTTTGAAGAACTAAAGAAGCTCTGAGATCTGAACACTTGTAGAAATCTTGCCTGACAAGAATGCTCTTGAGTGTGTATTTGGGATTGAGGCCACACATACTTTTGAATGATGATTTTGCCTTTCTCTTATCCTGCTAAAGTTTCATAAGCTGTAATAGGAACTGTGCTTATCTAACCAAGAGTAGGGTTCGCCTCTTCACTTGAAATGGTCATTATATCAACTCATAAATGTTTGAACAAATCAGTTATGAGAGGAGTAGGAAAAGTAGACACTAAAGCAATTGAACTATACAATCTTCTTCCAGGATTGATATTTTCATTCTTATGTTCTGAGTTCTAATACTGATGCACAACAAACCAAAATCCTTTTACACAGTAAAACTGGAAATGCTATTTAAAAAAAAAAAAAGTAGAGAAGACTATTAAGTATTTTAAATGTTGCAGAGCTTGCTCATGAATCTTGAATATCAAGAAATCTGATTCTATAAAACGATTCTGATTGTTTTTCTAATTTTCAGCAGATCTTGATAGAATAACACCTCAGTAGTTTTTCTGTTTGTTCTAATAACACAAAGAAACAAAACCACTCCCAAGATTAAAATGCATATAGAGCTCAAGAGAAGTTTAGTTTGAAACAACACATAGTTTACTATCTCAGCTTAAATAAAATTGTATGCAATGAAGAATATTACCAAAAGTAGGACGGAAAAAAATGCATATACAAGAAATGAGTGTGTGCCTTGCTGTATTTCTCTCAGAATCTAGGAGAGTGAATACAGTTGGAGTATGTGAGAAAGATCACAAAAAATTCCCTTCATAATTTTGACAATCCTCACAGTGACATCAAGAAAATTTCCCTGCAAATAGATCTTTATCCTTTCTCTTCTCCTGTGCAAGTGTAAAATGATCTTTACATAAAAGATAAACTCAGTAAAGTTTTCTGCTTCCAAAAGTATATATACTGGGTATGCATGACAAGGGGGCATTTCATGGATGGTTTTAACAAACAGTTGGAGAAAACCATGTCAGGTGAGCACCAGACAAAGGCATAGATACACTGTTAAGGGCTAAGGCATAGATATACCAGTAAGGTATAAATAAATAAACAAATGAGAAATAAATAAACCTAAAATAAACCTAAATAAACCATGGAAATGTTTCTTCAGGTGGTCCTATTTCTTTGCAGAAAATGAATCAACATGTAATATCAAAAATTTGTCAATATGATATTTTCCTTTTTTTAGAGTACCAATTAAAAAGCTACCACAGAAATAATCTGTAAGGTATGGTCTATGCTCAATAGTGTGTTAACATACATTTTTAACATAATAGGATCTTGTAATAAAGGATGAGATAAGAATAAAAGTACTGGTGAGGAATTTTTAGCATGTTTTTTGGGGTAATGTAGGGCATCACATCAAAACTTAGACCTTTGTACGATATATATTCAAATTCTAACACAATTTTTCCAGTTCAAAATGAAATTTTGGATAGAGAGAGGTGGACAACAAGAGCTAAACTAACGTGTCACTAACTTGAGGGTGTAAATGTGACTCACCTTAAACACTGAACATTGAAGTTTGTCTTTCTGCTCTGTCTGATTTCAAACGGTAACTTTGAACCTGCATCTTTTGTATTCAAGGTGAATGCTATTGCCAGTAAACATAAAGTTAATCTTTTTCTCTGACCTAAATGAATATTCATTTATATAAACAAAGCAGAACAGTCATAGTAAGAATGAATGAAAGAGAGCGCAATTTTGTTTATTCATATGTATTATACTGATTACAGGGGCCAGAAATTCAAAATGAAAGCTGAAATTCACTCATTCTGCCAAAAAAGAATCATAAAAAGCATGCTAAATGCAAAAAGGCAAACAAGAATGGTAAATACTGATAAAATTACATGTTTTAGAGACTGTGGATGTCAGTAAGAATGGCTTGTTTCAGTAATAGCTTGAGGAGATAGAATTTGTAATTTTCAGCAAACGGATTCTTCTGTAGTCCTTATGCCCCCTCCCACACCCTTCCTGTTAATTTAAAAGCTGCTTGTGCTCATCACAGCTGCAAGATGAGCGCGTAAGAGAGCCAGTCAAACTGGATGCATCTTTTCCAGGATGTATGTTACAGCCAGTCATTTATCTTATACCATTTATTTACAAAAGAAAAATTAAAATCTTTGTGAATCTCACAAATGTAACTTCTTGTGCCAGCCAGAATACCAATCCCTAATGCTTTACAAGCTGCTGTTGCATGCCTTTTTTCTGTTTTAGATGTCTGAATCCAAATGACTTTTGTTACTACTCACATGGATTCAACCTTTCTTCAAAAGCTATCATATCCATTTTAAAGAGGAAAAACTGTGATCCATACATACCTGACTCGTGACAAAGATCTGCCAAAACGAAAAACCGGTGCCATAAGTGAAAATTTCTGTTTCATATTGCTACAAGTCATGATTTTAAAAAAAAAAAAGTTTAAGAAAATGTACAAAAGAAAAAAATTCCATTTGGATTTGTTAGTGAAATGTCTATTCATTTTTATAGATACTTCAAACTAATGAGGAGGGGAAAACCACTTCATTGAAGAACTTTAAATTTGTATTTTCAAAACATACTCATATACCGACACTGCAACCTGGAGAGAGAGAGTCTTAATATTTATTCCTAAAAATATATAAAAGTGTATAATTTTAGGTTTTGAAAATTAATATTTTACTTCTAAATCGCCCATATTCTATTACCTCATGTCTCATCTGAAGACCTGCTCCCTTCGTGTGTTAGTCCCCAGCACTTAGAAATGCAAACTTGCTCTTATTGTAGCCCATTGCAAGAAAAAATAGTGGCTTTCCACTACAATGTCATATTGATGTTGACTTAGCAATACTCATTGCCCCTAATCTTTCACCTGACAGGTTCTTACATGTTAAATCTTCATCTGTATTATTTGATGTTATGATACGTATCCATTTAATGCAGCTCTGCTTTAAGGGCCAGCAGTAGGAGCTAAAGACCAGCACATGAGCTAAAAAGAGAGGGTACAGGCCTATAAACTGTTCTATACTAGTTGCTGGTTTTCAAGTCAGAATACTTCAGACACGTTTGCAGTCCTTTGCATCATGGTAAACGAGTTTTAAGTAGGTCAGATGGGTTCTCAGTAGAGTCAGTCTCTGTGTAATGTGGTTCAACTGGCTGTAGGGGGGCGTGATTCATTGCACATTCCACATCACTTCCAAATATAACCCTGCGGTTTTTGTGTGCAAGTCACTGTATAAAGAATTTATTTAAAGAAGATTTAATAATAGTGATGCCATATATTTTTCTGCATTGTGTAGTATCAATTTCTCCATATTAAAGAACAATCATTCCGTTTATTACAGTGATCTATTTTTGATGGATTGAATTTACCATTCATCATTATAAACACACAAAATAAATACCATTATGCAAGATCACACTAGCATTTTTCTTGATACCTAGTATTTAGAATGCATGAGTATACATATATATGTGCCTGTGTATATGAAAGAGAAATAAACAAAGAGATACCAGGCATGTGGGAAAATCAGCTATTGTGTTTACACATGCCTGAACAGCAACAAATTTTCTAAGCTAATTGGCAATGTGAGGTACGTTTCAAGGACAGAAATGAATATTATTAATAAACTGAGAAGAGACATAGGTATTTCAAAAGAATAAATTTATTTAGTTAAGCAGATGTTTGATATTAAAATCATCCAATATGAAGGTATTAGTGTAAAAGGTAATGTGATTTCTTTTTTTTGAGTAATTATTTTTTCACTGGTACTAAATAATTAAATTGATAACAGTATTTTTTTTTTTAATGCAATTTTTGCCAGACAAATCTTTGGGGAATGTAAAGGACTACCTGCCCAACTGGGAAGGTAAGGTGGGTATCATCTTTCTGGGTAATTTCATGCAGAATTAGGTGCTTGAAGGAGGAAAAATAAAATGTCTCTGGGGATAGCCATCCATGGGGGTTGACTGCATGATTATTATGCTTGGCTTTTGATCAGTTTTGCTTAATAATTGGTTGAGTATCAAATGGCTGTGGTCTTCAGGTTGAAAATGTTAGCTCTAGACGGGGACCCAAAGTTCCTCTGGCCTAGGGCTCTATCTCCAAAAGCAGCCTTTGCCTGGGGAGACGAACACACAGCAAGCACAGTGTGATTCTCCTCTCGTACGATCTTCCCACCACCTGACAATCAAATACCTGAGAAATTCCTAAGCCAGTGTAGGCATCCAGACAGTTGAGGTATTTCAGGACTTCTTGTACTCTCCTGACCCTGAGTTTGTAGTTTATAAAAACATCATGAGTTTTTTGCTTAAATTAAGCTTGAGAGTTTGGCAATTCTTACACTGAAGAGAACACTTAGAGCTTACAGGCTCAATGTTATTGCACATTGCAGAGTTGATACATAGCTCTTGCATCTCTTTAAAGGAGTAACTTCTTTGTAATCAGTGCTGGGAATTTAAAGAGTTTCTATATTTTTATTTCAATAAAATCTAACTCATTACTGGGATCAATATGAATGTGAAAGTTTGAAACATATAACTAAACTATATTGTTGAACAATATTAATTTTTTTGTTCATTTACAGAAAAGTCCTGGGATGTCGCACAATATGCTAAGTAAAAATGAATGTTAGGACTGCAAGTGAATGACAAGGTCATTACTAGACTCTGGCCTGAGTTAAACTGTAACTGAATGGGAGAGGAGAGGAGAGGAGAGGAGAGGAGAGGAGAGGAGAGGAGAGGAGAGGAGGAAGAAGGCTTTTTTCATGACACCAATCTGCCACATCTGAGAATGAAGATTAACAAAGGTCAGAAGGCTCTACAGAGGGATATAGACAGGCTGGATTGATGGGCTGAGCTATGAAGTATGAACTGTATGAGGTTAAACAAGATCAAGTGCCGGGTCCTGCACTTGGGTCACAACAACTGCTTGCAACGTTACAGGCTTGAGGAGAAGTGGCCAAAAGCTGCAAAACAGAAAAGGACTTCGGGGTGCTGGTTGATACCCAGCTGAATACGAGCCAGCGGTGTGCCCAGGTGGCCAAGAAGGCCAACAGCATCCTGCCTTGTATCAGAGGTAGTGTGGCCAACATTGCCACACTAACTGTGGCAATGATTTGTCCCCCTGTATTTGACGCTGGTGAGGCCGCACTCTGAATACTGTGTCCAGTTTTGGGCCCCTCACTTCAAGAAGACATTGAGGTGCTGGAGTATGTTCAGAGAAGGGCAATGAAGCTGGGGAAGGGTTTAGAGAACCTATCTTACAAGGAGTGGCTGAGGGAGATGGGATTGTTTAGTCTGGGGAAGAGGATGATCAGGAGAGATTTCATCACTCTCTACAACCACCTGAAAGGAGGTTGTAGAGAGATGGGGGCTGGCCTGTTCTCCTAAGTTATGAATGACAGGACAAGAGGAAATGGCCTTAAGTTGCATCAGGGGAAATTTATGTTGGATATTAGGAAAAATTTCTTTACACAGAGGGTAATTAAGCATTGGAACAGGTTGCCTAGGGAGATGGTGGACTCACCATCCTTGGAAGTGTTTAAAAGACATGTAGATGTGGTGCTGAGGGACATGGTTTATGGACCCTGGCAGTGCAGGGTGAACGGTTGGACTTGGTAATCTTAGAGGTCTCTTCCAACTGGATGATTCTGGGATTCAGAACAACAGAGCTCAGAGGGTTGTGATCAGTGGTGGAGAGTCTAGCTGGAGGCATGTAACTAGTGGTGTCCCCCAAGGGTCAGTACTGGGTCCAGTCTTGTTCAACATATTCATCAACGACCTGGATGAAGGAATGGAGTGTACCCTCAGCAATTTTGCTGATGATATAAAACAGGGCAGAGTGGCTGACACAGCAGAAGGCTGTGCTGCCATTCAGTGAGATCTGGATAGGCTGGAGAGTTGGAAAGAGAGGTATCAAATGAAGTGCAGCAAGGTTAAGTGTAGAGTCCTGAACCTGGGGAGGAATAACCCCATACACCAGGACAGGTTACAGATTAACCTGCTGGAAAGCAGCTCCACAGAGAAGGAAATGGTAGTCCTGGTGGACAACAAGTTAATCATGAGCCAGCAGTGTGCACTTCTGGCCAAGAAGGCCAATCGTATCTAGGGGGGAATTAAGAAGAGTGTGACCAGCAGATCAAGGAAGGTTCTCCTCCCCCTCTACTCTGCTCTAGTGAGGCCACATCTGGAGTACTGTGTTCAGTTCTGGGCTCTCCAGTTCAAGAGAGACAGGGAACTACTAGAGAGGGTCCAGGGGAAGGTTACAAACACAGTTAGGGTGACTAGAGCACCTCTCCTATGAGAAAGGCTGAGAGACCTGGGTCTCTTTAGCCTGGAGAAGAGAGAGGAACTTATCAGTGCTTATAACTATTTAAAAGGGAGATGTCGAGAGGACAAGGCCAATCTCTTTCCATTAGTGACCAGTAACAGGATAAAGGGCAATGGAAACAAACTGGAACACAGAAATTTCTACCTAAATATGAGGAAAAAATTCTTTTCTTTGAGCATGACAGAGCACAGGTTGCCTGGAGAGATTGTGGAGTCTCCATCTACGGAGATATTCAAAACCTGCCTGGATGTGATCCTGTGCAACCTGCTCTGGGTGAATCTGCTTCAGCAGGGGTGTTGGACTAGATGGTCTTCTGAGGTCCCTTCCAACTCCTACCATTCTGTGATTCTGTATTAGGTTCTTGGGTAGTTTTCAACACTACTCAAGGAGAATAAAAATCTTCTTTTGAATTAATTCCTATCCCATTCTACCATTCACCACGCCAAGTATCTTTTGCAAAAAAAGGATCTTCAGCTTTCTTTGATGAAAAACATGTATAGAGTTCTTCAGTACTTCTTTAATTTCAAGCTCTTCATGATCATAGGTGCATAGTATTCACATCCTGATTGCTCAGGCTGCTAATCTTATCTTCCAGCTGCAAGTAGCAGCAGCAAATTACCTATCTAACCCACTGCTTCCCTAAAGTATAACTGCTGTCAAGACTCGATTTTTAGGAGAAATTTTTAAGAAAAAAATGGCGCATGCTTGTCCACCCAAAATCAAATTTCACATGTAGTGCTGTAATTGAAATAAATGTGGGTATTTTTTTTAAATGTATTCATTATGTAATAGATTTTACATTATTTGGGAGAATGTATTCACTTCATATTTTCTTTGCTTCTCTGTATTGCCTTGCTATGCTTTTAGGGTTTTGCTGTTTTAATCTCTGTTTTAATTCTCTGTAATATGAATCAATTATTTGTTAAACTGTTTAAAAAGTTAGTAAAGACATAGCTGGGTGGACAGATTCCTCAGCCGGTGACTTTGTAGCTGTGCAATACAGTTTATTCTCCATTTGCGGCTGTTAGATACTCCTGATTCTGCAGGGTTTGTAACCAAACACATTTTATCTTTTCATTTCTGCTCCATGGTGAAATGTACTTTTCATCTTCTACCTCATGCATATTCACACAGCTACTTGATTACAGGTCAAAATGTACTGTTAAGTGTTACATTGTAAGTAAGTAGTGCTCTACCATAATTGGGAGAATTTGGTTCTCTTCAAGCATTTTTGGATGAAGAAAGAATACGCAGTGTCTTAGGACTTCATACTCCGTTGATTTAGCCTACCTGCTAGACAACAGTACCAAGAGAAAGAGTCATCATTCAATACATGAATCTTAGCTTGGGTAGGTAACTTATTGTATTATTTTGGTTTGTTTTCTTTTAAGTGAGACTGGAACAATATATTTCCATGGAATATCATATATCTGTTGGACAGGTTAGATCCTGAAGTCATAATGCAATCTTAGATGTGTAATACACTTAACTGTATGGATATAAGGCACTTAATTCTATGGACAAATGTAATAAAATAATTTAGCTGTTAATTAATTCCTAGTTAAAATTATAATATTGTAACAAATAGTTAATTGCAGAGACTCATACCAAGAAAGATTTTTTTTAAAAAAGGTTATTTTGAAAAGCTGTCCATATCTGACAGAAGAGCTGATACTTTCCAGTCTTAAAAAATCAAAATTGAAGCTGAGAAAAATTGGAGAAGTATCTAGCTCACTTGAGGTTCTTTACAGGCCTGCATGCAAACTGTCCTTATTCATTTCCTGTGATCTTGTCCTCTAAAAACCTGATTCAGATTTTCAAAGTAAAATAAGTCAAAGGTTGCAGAGTTGTTACTGCAGGCTCTCCATAAAACTAGAAAGGTATTAACTATCCTTAGGCCGCCTTTCCAAGAAGCTCTTTGTTTCCAGGAATTGTACATGTTGAGAAATGAAAATGAGACTGAGATTTCCTGCAATGTTAGTAAGAAGAAGAATCACACTGTCTGATGAATAAGCAATTACAGTAATGATAATAATAATAATAACAAAGTATTTCTGAAACAAATCTTCATACCCTATATGCCTCCATTCCTCTTGATCTTCCTGGAAATTGCCTAGTATTACTTGCACATGCTTTTCCCATGCCTCTAGAGAGTAGAGAAAATGTCTGGGACTGGCTATCTTCTCCACAAGGTACCAAAAACAAGAGTTGATGAATGTGAATTGCCATTGTGGAACTGGAGGAGACCAGGTGAGATCATCTGTGATAAAGGATGTCATGTCTTAGGGAAACACTGCCCCAGAACGAAGTTATAGTTCTCCCTTTTCTTATTGTGCAGCAGTTTTCACTAGCGAAGAAAGTCTCTAGTAATACTAAATCAGTTGAAGAATAGGAAAGAGATCTACATCCTTCACTCACAGTTTTTCAGGCCTTACTGATTGCCTGTTCAAAGGTTTAGTGATAATGCTTACAGAGATCAGAGGAGGAATTTTTTTGGTCTCAGCACTGTAAAGTGTTCAGATATCATCACCTACTGTAGTGCCTATCTGTGTCTCAGAAAAAGTCTGGTTGCAACCTAACTTCAGAGATGCTTTGTGATCACAGCTCATTTCCTGGAGAAGAGCATATATATACCACAGAAAGACTTGTCTGTGTACCACAGTTACCTTCAAAATGAGACTCAAACTGAAGTCAACCAGTTAACTACAGCAAAGTTAGAACATCTAAAAAGGAAGAAATTAAGCAGTAATGCAACTTGGTGAAGGCCTCTCAAGGTGATGGTCATGAGTTTACATTTTATAATCAATAGCAGTAGCAGATCAAAAAGGAAAAGGAATGCCTTGAGTCCCTTTGGCACAACGTGAGTAAATAGATACTTGTGCATTTTATAAAGGTGACTAACCAACCTCCAGATCTTTCTGAATATTATTTAGCAGCAAATAGGCAAAAGATGGAACATAAGCTGGATAGCAATTTTCCCTTCCTAAATTTCTTTTAAAAGGATCAAAATGGAACATGAATAAAGCATCTTGGATAGCAGACTTCATACACTAGTGAGAAAAGCAACAGTTTGCAATCAAGGAATTGTCCATCTGAAGCCTTTGTAAGCTCAAGACCACAATGTTCTTATCACTCTTAAATGCTGAATAAATCCCAAACATGAAAGAAGTTGGATGCATTTTGTTGACTATTTTGCACTTTCATTTGTTAAACGCCAGTTTGATTACTGCTTTTGAGAGAGAAATGTGAGAATATGAAAAAACCCAAGGATCTCTCACCCTACCTATGACTTCATCAACTACTTCTTCTACATGTGGATTTTCTTACATTGTCAGCAGGGATTTTATTTTTCTTGTCCTCTCACTCCATTGCCCTACAGTGCTTTCATCCTGGATGACTGTCAGGATCCCTTCTGGAATGAGATAACTCCATCTCAGAAAATCAAGCAATTGATTCTGCAGGCAGTAAGAATGAGACGATGTCAGCTCTCAGTCCCTCTACCTAACTCAGTCCTCAGGCTTTCTCCCAGCATTTCTTATGCCCTGACATATGACAGATGTCGTGTGCTAGGAGCGTGATGTAAGTAGCCACAAAGACCTCCAGTCATTTACCCAGCTAGAAACTGTTCCAGCATTTTGCAGTGTGGGCACAAGTCAATGCCCAGGAAACTGCACGGGCCACAGGCTTTTCTCAAAAGGAGTTTGAACCCTGACACCCTGCTCTGAGAGGGAAGAAACCTTATCCATAAGGACACAAGCTGGATCGTGCCACCTAGTCTTGGCAGCACAGGAAAGTCCCCACACTGTCGTATTTACTTTAATCTGTTATGCAGATGTAGTATTAGTGACAACTTAATAGGAATGATGATGATAAAATTATTCTTTTTTAACATATTTCTGTCATTATTATCCTTATTAATGTTCTGATATGATCTGGCAACAAATAACATGAAAAAGAACACAGTGAAAGAGTAAAACCATTCCAACTGCTGTAGGTAATGCAGGAAATAATGATGCAGACTTGAAAACAGAGCACTCCTTTAACAAAGGGGAGAGCAATTACCCTGCAGAGACACCACTCTTCTCTACTACTCATCTTCACATACCACCTTTACAAAGGTAGCAGAAAGATGATATCTAATTTTTTTCCACAATGACATGAAGTTTGATTTGTTAGTTACTGGAATACATGTGAGGAAAGGAGCAGGTCATGAGATGCTTTCAAGTTATGCTGTTTAATGTAAGATCAGGGGACTAATTATTTTAGTATTATCTTCCATTATTCAGGCATGGCTAAAGCTCTGAACTTGGTGTATATATATCGCTAAGGGATAATGTGAGGTAATTATGGCTGTAGCGTTCTGCTCAAAAACATAGCACAAGACTGTATTCCACAGCACGGTAATTATGCCCCTAATCACAGCAGCAGGACTATCTGGAGCACACACTTTCAGCCTCACAGGACCTTGTGTAACCCTACATACTCAACACAGCAACTAGCAAGCACTTTCAGACAGGAATCTCCAAGCGATCTGCACTCAATGACTACATAGGTCTTCGTAGCCCATAGGGAGAGAATTCGAGCTGACACGTATTATTTTAATAACTTGTATATATATATGTCTGTATGTAAATATCTTCTCACACATGATCTTAGGAAGTTTTAGCAGGAGCTCTGACTGTGTTTCATCTATATTTAAATGAAGGTATCCTCTTATTATGGAAAAAAGAAAGAGGAAAAGGATTTATGTCTGCCTCACACTTGAATGCAAGACGCAGTTAAGAACATTTTCTGTATTGGTAAGAGCTACTCTGCAAAGTTTCTCAGCAGTATTTTCCTAGATGCATGCTGATGCCACTGTCTGTATACAAGCATTCTTCTGTGCCAGTTCAAGTGACCTCTTCTCAGTCAGCATTAAATCATGGTATTGGTGGTGATACTATTCCATGCTTTTATTACGTATTGTGGCAGAACCCATGTATCAGCATAGTCAGTGAACTGCCAAGATAAATGAGAACTTCATGGCTTGTCCTTGTAATGCGATGCAAAACACATCAAAATCATATAACTAAATGCAGGTATTCCTGCTAAATTAGAAGTTCACAGTCACGTAATGGGAAGCGCAGCACCTCATAATGCATATGTTTATTACCATTATCATACGAACAAGTAGAGATATGGCTTCGTGTTTGTCAAGTGACCTCAAACGCAGCATGGAAGCCACAGGGATGCTAAGAAGTAGTTTTCTATGGCAGCCAGAACCATTTTTGGGCCCACATTGTGCTGCCCAATGTTTAAGGGACCTGACAAATATCTATTTGCTAAATCTTTGCAAAAACATTTTCATATAAAATTTTATTTAATGCAAATTTTCTACCTCAAATGATGCAATTTAGAATTACATTTTTTTAAAAAAAATGTAAAATGTCTTGGACAGATTGCAGTGCAGATGCAGTGATATGACTCAAGTTGTTTAAATCACTTTTTTAATTTCCATTGGCGGAATGAAAGCAACTGTCTAGGAATTGCTTTACTTTGAACAAAATCTATTACTTTATGCACAGAGGGGTTTAATTAATCCTTAAAATTTTATGGGGTTTTTAAGGTTTCTTTCAGTTTTAAGTAAATTTCAGAATGTATTTACTCCATTATTCCATCGAAAAAAGTAGAATGTGTCATCTTTTAGTCTTTCAGATTTCCTCTTCTTCAAGGCCTTTTCATTCTATTCAGGAATAATTCAGGAAGTCATCATTTGGTTAATGTAATGATACGCTACTTAATGAATAAACCGCACTCTATAAATTTCATCCACCTGTAGTCATAATCTACGGAACAATAAAAAACTAGAGTGACTACATTCTGAGTGTGGTGCAGAGACTCCAGTGATTCATAGACAAATAGGTTATTTGAACCTGGATACGAAATTTCTAGTTTCTTACTTCGCTGCGCTATATGATGTCTCCTTTGTACAGCAATGTGATGGGACGCAGTACTGACCACAAGGCGTCCACTTTTAGGAAACTGCATCTGTCAGAACTTTTGATCTTTAAGCTGTAATTATTCTTTTCATTCCCATCACGTCCTTTTTTTGTTGTTAACTGTTGAATTCTAGCATGTCACTAACAGACTGTGATCTCTTTTGCTAAATCTTAAATAGCACACAAAAGCTTTTCTAAAGGAACCTCTTCATCCATATGATGCTAGTTTGCAACTTGGAAATATCCATGAAAGATATCCATGATAACTGTCAGCTCCAGGCAGTACTTATTTTTCGACCCCTAGTCACCTTTTTTTGCCAAGTTACTCTCATTTTTTTAAAAAAAAATATACTTCACATTTGAATTGCAGAAAAAAATGTAATGTTGCAGATGAAAAAAGTAATGTTACAGATAAAACAAGAGAACTAGAAACATGCTGATTTCCTGCCATTACTGTCATCAAGCATCGAATGGCTTTCATTCTGACTGCCCCTCTACATTTTGTCTTCTAAAAGACAAAATTCTTTTTTTTTTCTGTAAATTGTCTTGATAGTTCACAAGTTATTTTGCCTATTTTGTTTAAAAATTGAACCTTTCAAATTTTTTTTTTCTAAACCGTCTTTTGATGATGAAGATGTTTGTTAATACTAGGTATAGATGCTAAATAAAGTTCCCTGGGAGAAATGAAACTCTGTAGGCATAATTTTATCACATTTGGAATATTTGCAGGCCAACGTGTTTGCATTTGCAAATATCATTTTTACTTGTCATTTTATTTTCAGCATACAAGAATCAATTAATATGCAAAATTATTTATAAGAATATCTGGTTTGGTTTTTTTAGACACAAAAAGATACAAACAACAAATCCTGAGACTTTCATTATCATACAACTTAAGTGTTTCTGACACAGATGTTTGTATTTATAATTGAAAATGTAATTTGGCTTCAGATTACCCAAGAGAAAGTACACAATGCTCAGACACTTGGAAAAAGATAAATTATATTTGAAAGTGATTATAAAAGAGAGGCACAAGCAATTAAAATATACAAAACTTTGTTAAATTGTTTATGATTCTTTTAGACCTCTAATTGATTGCTGGCTCTCATGTAGTGGTGCAACTTACTTATCAAGCAGAGGATTCCTTCTTTCCTGTTGAATAAAGATTCTAAAATGATATAGCAAATATAATTTGACTACAGTGGATTCGATTTCTCCTGTTGTGCTTTTACTTTATTTAATTTAACATCTTTATCCTGTTAGAGATTTCTAATAAATTCTGTTTCCTTTTGTATGACATAAGCTTTTTCACTTTCTGGTGAGGCCAATAACATCAAGCCCTTCTACAATGAAAGCTACCCAGTTTAACTCTCATTGGTATTATTTCCATCAGGATCTTTTCTTCTCAAATTGGATCGTAACATAGAAGAAGCAAGGCCAGCAGGTCAAGGGAGGTAATTCTCCCCCTCTACCCTGATCTTGTGAGACCCCACCTGGAGTACCGTGCTCAGCTTTGGGATCCTCAGTACAAGAAAGAGCAGTTCCAGAGGAGGGCCATGAAAATGGTCAGAAGGCTGGAACACTTCTCCTCTGAAGAAAGGCTGAGACAGTTGGGGTTGTTCAGTCTGGAGAAGAGAAGGCTCTGGGAGACCTTATTGCAGCCTTCCAGTATATAAAAAGGACTTAAGAGAAAGAGCGAGAGAGGGTTTTTACAACAGCCTGTAGTGACAGGACAAGGGACAGTGGTTTTAAATGGAAAGAAGGTACATTTAGATTGGATATAAGGAAGAAAATTTTTACAGTGAGGCTGGTGAGACACTGGAATGGGTTGCTCTGAGAAATTGTAGATTTCTCATCATTGAAGTTTCCAAGGCCATTTTTGAATGGGGCTTTGAGCAACCTGGACTAGTGAAAGGTGTCCTTGCATATGACAGGAGAGTTGGATCAGATGAACTTTGAAGGTCCCTTCCAACCCAAACCACTCTATGATTCAATGATACATTTCATTATTATCCTATTTTCCTATGTATGAAATGGCACAGAAATTCTTTTCACCTTGGCCCAATTGGTGAATTAGAAATAGCTGAAGTCATCTTCCACCTCCTCCACAAATGTCCTGGTGACTTGCAGAAAGCTCATTAGACCTAAATCCCCCAAATAAGGTATATGTTGCAACACTTATTAAATAACTATTTTTGTGGCCTGCTGCATTATGGATTCCTCAGTGGAGCAGTTACACAATGCCAATAGGGAACTAGATACCCAAGTATCAAATTCACAAAGGCTGCAAGTTAGAAAGTATAGAAAATTCTGTTGTCATAAATTACTGACTAGAGAAAGAGGAGGAGGAGGAGGAGGAGGAGGAAGAAGAATTTAGTTCTGTTCACAATTCTCAGCAATTCTCTCCAGCTGCTGAATCAGGAATAAAGTTTGCCTATCTTCCCCTCTATTTGGCCTCCACATACACCATTAAGTACCTGTATAATTCCTAATTCTTTTTCTAATCTTTCAGTAATTGTTATGATAACATCATAGAGAAGAGAAGGGGGGGTTTTTTGTTGTTTTTTCTTTTATAATTCATAATCATTTTTAAATTTAAGAAGTTATGGACTCCATTTCTGTTTAGGTAGTATTCACCAGGCTTGTTTCCTTTTTTTTTCATTTCACATATTTCTAAAGCAGTGGTTAATAAAGCATGGACACAGCCTTGGAATGTGAGTGGCATTCACCACTTACAATTCAGTACTGAAGTTATTATACAGGACAGCCTACCTCCCGTTATAATCTGAAGGTATTCTGTCTCAAGCTTTTCTTTTGAAAGAAGGATATGATAATAAGGCATGTTGGATATCTGCCTGTACTCAGACTGCAGTTGAATTTCAGTCTGAACCCCATTACTACAGTGTCCCTTGGCAGCATGGGCCATGAACTGAGGGGCTCAGAAATGTTCTCACGTATAATTAGCTGAAGCTAGTCAAGGGGTTTGAAGATTAATATTAAGATCATAAAGCAGTTCTAGAACCAAGTAAATAATCAGGAAGTGATCAAAGCATTGTTGTGAAATGTTCCCACAAGCCATTTTTGTTTAACTACAGGTTACTCTGTGCAGTAAACCAAAGACATACAAAGAATGAAATAGGTTGCAATCATTTTGGAGGAAAGGGATGGTATGTTATTAAGTGGTGAATCACTCAAAAGCTAAATGTGCAAATTCTTTAGGATAATCAAAGAGGGGAAAGGAAATCTTTGTTACATTTATTATTTCTATTCTAAAGAACATCACTATCCCAGAAATTTTTATTCAGCTGATAATCAGGGGAGGTAAGATATTTGAAGATAATGCTCTTTTATTACTGGTACTCAGTTAATGTTTAATTATGAAGACTTTTAACTCAAAAATTCATTCAATTCTTTCACAGGTGCTTTCCGTAAAAGATTTTCCAGTTTAAGCTTTGAATTATCAGGTTTTTGAAGGTTTATAGATGATGCATTGATTGGAATAAAAGGCACACTAGAGGTTCTATTTTAGTTACTTCCCAAACATTATAATGTACAAAATAAATAAATAAGTAAATAAACAGCTTCAGAAAATAGAGGCTCTAAGACCTAAGGAGTTTCTTACAGGCCAAAAAGCTAGCCTGTTTTTCCAGGTACATCAGAGAGTCTATTAATTGTTCCCCCAAACCTTTTATTGCTGCCTAATTTTTTGCATTACAGGCAATAAGAGTTTAACAACCTAGATAAGTTCATGAAGACTGGATGGAGTTAGGTTCTCCTGAAAAAATTCAGTGAAGACCTAAGGACTTTCAGGAAGATTCTGAAGATTTTAAAAGGATTTCAGTGGACAAGAGTTAGGAAAAAAAGTACATAATGGTGATGGTATTTTTCAACATCTGGAAAATAACTATGTCACACATTTTCTGGTGTGAGGGTGTCACTGGTTGGCCAAGGCTGGCCAGTCACGGGACAG
>NW_010431941.1:0-13918 GCF_000710305.1 Buceros rhinoceros silvestris
GGATAATGCTTTTAATTTTCCTAAAGGGCAAAGAAGATTTTAAATCAGAATTTATTTTTGTTGTTGCTGTTGTTTGCTGTTAAAAATGACAATTATTAATAATACATATGTCAGTCTTAACAAGAATCAGTGTTTGATTTCAATTCCTGTTACAATGTGGTGCACAATGCACAAGGTAATTTTAATGAAGTCCATGCACAGCATGTTTCTCGTTATAAATCAGAACAAAACAAAAATCCTCAGAACAGTGTAACAGTTGGTATTCTAAAATATCAAGGATTAGAGAAACCTGGCAGCTGACCAATTTGAGATGGTTATAATTTATAAATAATCTGAAATTTATTATAGGACTTTTCAAAAGTATCCGGAATCATCTCTTCTTTCTGAGTTCAAGAGGAAAAATGTGTTTGGCAGTGAAGTGACAGCTTTGAGGCACAGTATGAAAAGGTTTTTTTAACATTAGTTTTGTGCAGACTACATGCACACACATTTCTTTTGCAAAACACAGCAACACATTTACATTATTAACTTCTTGGAGGTTCTGTACGCTCTTTGCTCCCACAGATTTGAAAGTCATAGAAAGTATTTGACATCAGTTAAATCTGTGTCTTCAAAATACAAGTAGGCTACATATTGATAGCTGCACTTCTAAACAGCATTTCGTTCCAAAATATATTTCATAGTGAGTATGAATAAGGTCAGCAGATCTAGTTCATATTAATCAACCTATTCCAACTGTAAAGACTTTTCCATGTAATGCTCCAAAAGCATGCAGAAAAAGAAATGCAAAAAACTGACAGGGTGTTGATGCTGAAATATAGGCTTGACCAAGTAAGTCACAATCAAATGCATGGCAGTTTCTGTAAAATTCCCTGATATGTCAAATTCATTAAAAAATGGCATAGACTGGAAATTAACAACTAGAAACTGTAAATATTTTTATCACCCAAGACATGAAGCTTTACAGAAATCTAGGGGAACCTTCTGTAAAGTTCTTTCACAAATCATCACTTTCCAGCAGTTTTCACTCTCCTGGAATTTGTTTATTTGATCAAGACAAGTTATTGTTTGGATGCAATCAACATTCATAAGATTATGTGAGTTTATTTCTACTCCAATAGCGAAGATACCCTTATTCTCTTACATAAGGTGAGGATTTCTGCAGCTAAGCTGCAGTCTGTATTGATCATACACATATATGTATATATACACACACACACACAAACACACGTATACCTACTGTTTTCCATTTTTATTTTAGCTATGCAGGAAGCAATATTCTAAGTGTTTATAACACTTATAAATCCTGGAAATATGATGGAAGGATAAAATAGCTGTAGAATACTATGGTAAGTTTTTCTGGCTGAATATTCCCATGAGTAATTCTCAGTCATTGAGTGGAGATTTACAGTACAGTTATCTTTCTCTGCTTGCTCGTTAACTTGTTGTTGGACTAACTTCTATTGTTGTGTTTTCCGTTGCAAATATATCAGAACAGATAGAACATTTTCTTCTTCTTGACCCTCTTTTTAAGTTTTATCCTATTATATAATTTGCTGATAGCAATTTGTATAATCTAAGACTCAATTTTCCCCTTTTGTATATGCATACAAGGAAAAGGAAACCTTTTGTGTTCATATTCTAATATCACTGGATTTGCTGTCAGTTTTTACTATACTGTTTATGTTCCTCATCAAAACCGAAGTTTTTGAATTTTTAGTAAAAGTAAGGTTTTATTTATTTTCATCTTAGCCTCTTTTCTATCCTCTACCTCTTTATTTTTTTTTTAAATTTCCCATGGAAGTCTCCCTTCTATTTTACAAGTCTGAGTTTCTACGTTGCTCTTTTTGTGTATATCGTAAATAATGTTCATGATACTAAACATCTTGTTCAAAGATACAACAAGATTCCACACATTAGTGGAATCTTGAAGATGCCATGTATCTCATCCATGAACTAGGTCAGGTGGAAGTGACTATGCACCAACAATGGCAAATTAACAAAGATTGTCAAGACTGGGGCACTTACAATTAGCAGTCTAGTGCCACTAATCAGTATAGGAATTTCTCTGAATCTGTATTTGCCTAAAACAAGTTACTCTCAATATATTCCTCAAGATGCCTTTTAATGGAAAGGCATTGTTTTTGCATCTAAAATATCTGGCAGCAAGCTCAATTCCTAGGAAATTTTATGACTTTTTTTCCCCCAATACATAGACAAACTTTCCTGTTTTTAATGGAAGGACATCAGATCAGAACCTGCTCCTTTGAAAAAGATTACCCTAAGATGAATTTTCAGTACCTTTTGTGAAACATGGAGAAAATAAGCAATAATAACCACAATCTTTCTTTAGTTTGTAAAGGTTAATAGGTGTTTATATATGCAATTTTCCATCTCAAAGGGCACCAAAAGGCATCTTTGATGGATCGTTTTAGAAGCTATTCAAAAACTTAAATAAACCTGTCAAAGGAAGGATCATCTTGCTCAGAATTTATAGTTTATGGGCAAGAATAAAAGCTTGAGTGTGTCCTTACAAGAAACTCTCACTTACTGTACCCACATGTAATTTTTTTTCTAGATGGAAAATACCATTCTCCAAATACAGTTAGTATTATGAAAACTACAAAGAAAGATCTTCCTGCAATAGAAAAAAAACCCCACAACAGTGAAACAATAACAGAAAATGCATGCTTTGAGCCGGGACAGTGGACATTTTCCTTTTTTTGCACACAAAATAATTTTCTTCTTACTGTGGTGCTCTCGCCAGTATTCAATATGCATTGTATTTCACCAAATAACAAATTATACTGATAAGATAAATCTTAAAATAAGGTTTTTAAGGAAATCACTATTGTACTAGTAAAGACTTGTACACAGTCACATACCCACCAAAACTCCTTTCATTCCTTCAGTTAAATGAAGCCTTCATTTTATGTTAGTTCTCTCAAAACTTTTCTGTAAACTCTTAAAATGATCTTGTAATCTCACATTTTTGAGAGTTTTAGGATACAGTGATGATCCTTATCCATATTGAATTATGAAGAATATCCAGATTCTAACATTAACAAACTCTAATTCTTTCCTAAACAGTCTCATTCTGATTAATACAGTAGCTCAACACAAAAATCTAATCAAGACTCAAGTGATTATATAATCAAAACCAGCAAATTATTTTTATTATATAATAGTTGAAGTTTAGCTCATTTATTAATCCTTTTGTTATTCAGATATCCTTTTTTTTTTTTTTTCCCAGAAATCGGAAAAATAACTGTGGCTGTGCCACTACTATGATTATTGTCTTTGTGACTATCAAGTGATCACCAAATTACGGAATCACAGAATCGTTTTGGTTGGAAGAGACCTTTAAGATCACCAAGTCTAACCGTACACCCTGCACTACCAAGGTCCCTAAACCGTGTCCCCCAGTGCCACATTTACACGGCTTTTAAACACTTCCAAGGATGGGGACTCCACCACCTCCCTGGGCAGACTGTTCCAATGCTTTACGAGCCTCTCTGTAAAGAAATTTTTCCTAATATTCAACCTAAATCTCCCCTGATGCAACTTGAGGCTATTTCCTCTAGTCCTGTCATTTGTCACATGGGAGAAGAGTCCCACCCCCACCTCACTGCAGCCTCCTTTCAGGTAGTTGTAGGGAACAATATGGTCTTCCTTGAGCCTTCTCTTCTGCAGGCTGAACAACCCCAATTCCCTCAGCCGTTCCTTGTAAGACTTGTTCATGCAGACCTACAAAGCTTCTTGTAATTTTGTCTTTTTGCCTTCTACGTCTAAAGCCTGCTATTCAAAGGTTGTATGTCCAAACAGGTCTCATAACAATAAAACGTTCAGGACTTCTGAATATCAGTGTATGGGTGTCTCATACTGCAAATGAAGAACATAGTGTCTACACAAATTTCTATTACTCTATTAAACTTATGGTTGGTAAGTTCAGCAACAAAGAGCTGCAAAAATCTCTAATGTTTTCCAACTGGAAATATGACTGACAATTCATCAGTATTCCTGAGTACTTCCATTTTGGAGTGCCCAAACATCAAAGCAATGATGTACAGTAGGTAGAACATGCTCTTGATCTTTAAAACACCAAAGGCACTAGAAACTGAAAAGCTCTTAATCACTGCATATTCTGGAAAGTTAAGAGTTCACCATTTTAGTCATTCTGTGTATAGAATAATACAATCCTACAACAGTAGAGTCATTTTAGTCCTCTTAGAGGTAAGAAATACTTACCCTGACAATTGCTAGATCTAATTAAGTCATCAGATGCTGTAGTAATGAATTTTTAGTGGAATTTAACTAACAAATTCAATAGATTTGCATTTATGAATGTATGAATTGTGACTTATTTCATGTGTTTTGAATTGTATTACATTTCTATTAAGACTTTTATATTAAAGCATTAAATACCAAAATGTTTTGAAAAACATGAAGCACTGAGGTAAAAAGGATATAAATTTCAGATGCTGTGTGGAAGCAAACACTCCAATAAGAAGAATTTAAGAAGGAAAAAAAAGTCAATTCTTTACTCACAGTAAAAGAGATATATCCATCACATCCTCATTTTTTTAGACAGAATTTCTTAAGCAAGATATGGGAATTTATGGTTAGACATAAGAAATATAATACAGCTTATTCATTGTGTATCAGAGCTTTACAGAAGCATAAAAGAATCATATGCACCATGCTTGTAAAAGTAGTTGCATTGATTGTATAAAAATATCTACATGAGTAAAGGAAGCATGAACGATATTCCTGTAGCAGAGAACTTTGGTGGAGGGCAGGTGAGATGGTCAAGAAAAAAGATGTTGTAAAGACAAATTTGGTTTTAAAATCAATTAATTCCAAGTATACTTGTATGTGTGTTTGTGTGAGTGTGTGAGTATGTGTGTATAAATACACAATCATAAGCAAAATGCAATAAAAATCTGTTAGTTTCACCGTCTGGAAATAGACCACAAAATAGGTGAAGATGATGTTGATATATTTCCAAGGCAAGAATTCTGTTTGTTGCAAAGAGTTGAAGAGGAATTGAAATAAACTCCCACCATCCCGAGTGTATTTTTAGCCATTTATTGTGACTACACATCCATTTGTGTAATGACTGATATCGTAAGATTGGTTGCACAAGTGTAATTTAAAGAAATTCAATCTGATATTACTAAAAGGCCCTGATTGGTTTTATATAATTTTGCATTGCATTAAGAGAAAACACAATTGAAAAAGTAAAACTTAAAAATTTCTTAAAGCACTTCAAAACCTATCTGGTGTTAAGACACAGATAGTCCTTTTGGGTGACCTATGGCATTCGCAGAAGAACGTGGCATCAGCAGAAAATCATTGAGTAACATAAAAGTGTATTTCAATTGTCATTTTGTGATCTCATTGGTTAAAACACTGAGTGATATAAAAGTTATTTGGATTTATCTCTCACTTCAGAAAGCTATATGCTACATGCATCTCATACTGTGAACTACTTTTTGAAGACCTCATAAGCCAAAACATTCTGGGTTTTCAGCATGTTCTCACTGAAGTGAAATCAAGTCATATGTTGGATCTGTACAATTATCTACACAACACAGAGTTATATTCAAGAATATTGAGTAATTGGTTAAGGATAAAAAGTTAAGAAAATAAGAGGAAAATGAAGAAAATAATTGCTAGGTTCTTAAGTGCATTAGTAAGCCTTAATGACCCTAACCAGCCTCAACTGGGGCCTCCACACTCACCCATGGACAAGGAGGGCTATACAGGCTTGGTGCAGGCACATTTGGTTCTTGTCTGAGTTATGTTGAAGGACAGTTGGTGCCCATTTCAGCTACAGATGTGGTTATGTGCAGTCATGGAGCCCCTTGATCTGCAGCGTGGCTTTACCTGAGCCCTTCTTTACCACCATGGACATACCCAGCAATCACTGGATTGACCTGACTTTGACCTGACTAGTCACCCTTATACTTCCTTTCGATCTGGACTCTGGGTTAGTCCTCATTATCATCTGTGGGTGTGTCCTGTTCACCTCTCTCCAGTTTTGCAGGATATGGCATGACCTCTGACCTACTGGCTGTGTACTCCCATGGGCTCCTAGCTCCTGTCCCTTAGGGAGCAGTCTGCTCCCGCTCTCCTGTGACAGCAATAGTACAGATGAGTAAGAGAATTGTTGCTTAGATATTTAATTAGACAAGACATTTTAAAGAACACTTGCAGATATTTCGGAAACAACTTCTATAGTCACAAAAAATGGATAAAAAAGCCTGATATTGTTTTCACATCTATATTAGATACAAAATAAACATATCAATTATTTTAACAGCCCTGAGGTTCCCCACTTCTGGAGAGTATGGCTGTTTGGGAGTTTGCCTATTTAGAGACAGAACATAGGAGAGCAGTCCCTTTCCTGTAGTGACTGTAGGGTGGCCTCTATACTGATTCTACTGAGAGAAATACCTAATACCTATGCTAGGGACTTTGGAAGTAGTAACCAGTAAGTATACTTTAGGAAGGGAAATTTATTCAGAAAGCTCAGTCTATCCAGCTCTTGAATATGTTCTTTACGGTTAGACCTTTATGAAATTGTAATGTCCTATCTATATGGTGGTTATAATGGTAAATGAAGCTAGCTCTGTAAAAGCTTACCTCATTTCTCTGTCATTACTACAGTGTTTTTTTAAGTTTGTTTTAGTTTGTGAAGAATACTTTTAACAATATTTAGCTGGGTTGTTCTCTTTTTCACATTCTGAAACATTTTTTTTCTGAAGCCAACCCTCTGACTTTGTCAGGCCCTATTGCTTTTATTATAGGTGTTTGGCATCAGATTTCAGGGCCTTAATGCACAGGAAAGCAATATTTAAAATAATAATGGTGTACATCTTACAGCCTTTCTGTATCTACATCTAGTACCATTCAGGTACTAGATGTCAACAAAGTTATGGGCATCAAGACAAAGTCCATCAAGATGTTTTCCTGACCAGACAATCACATTTTTTTGACCCCTTTCATGTCCTGGCAGAGGTTATTCTATTGATACTCTTTATCTATGACTTTATCAATGAATTATCAGATCTATCATAATTGTTCACCCAGTTGTTTGAAATTGTTAAGTTAGCATTCTGTAAAAAAAGTAGGTTCTTGGCAGTACATTCTTTGAAATATTACATGTCTGTTCTGTAGTTTTAAAGTTACCTTATGGAAATCTGAAATGATCCTCTCATAATTCCTACAATTTCTCTTAAAATTCAAACTTCAATAGTAGGTCCATTCCAAACAAAGTCTTTAATAAGCAACGGTGTTTTCTTCTAAACAGTTTAGGGACCCAACCTCAGAGGCTGCTCTCTAGTCTACATTCTGCTGGGAAAATAATTACCATTGGCAGGTGCACAGAAGTAATGCTCCTGCTTTGTACTGATCATTACATTTATAATCTCCCCCTCTAGAGGAGGTCTGGAGAAAAACAAAATAAAATATTGCTAACTCACTTTGACCCCTGAAGTTGGAAAAAACAATATAACTCATTTAAAGTGTGAACTAAGTCATCTTTCCTATCACTGATTGCCCACCTTGATTAAACTGTAATTCATTATTTTTAAGACAGTAACATTAATTGAGAACCATTTCAAGTAAATGTTTTAATCAAAGAAAATCAACCCTATCTAGCAGCAATGTTTCTATTTTTGTTCTAATTCAGCAGAATTGTTTAAAGAAAAAATATATCTCATTTGTTCTTAGCTTAGATAAAAACATGCTCTTCAAAGCTATATATTTAGTCAACATTTAAGATTGACTAAGAGCATGTTATAAACTTTATTTTGCTTTAATGCTACCAAGGAACCTTAGAAATGTAGCTTGTAAAGGCTAATTCTTCTCTTCTGTATATTCCTCTCTTCTGTATTTAAGAAAAAAAGCATCAGCAGACTTAGGAAATACTATTGTTGAAAATTTTGTTGAAAAAACCTGATTCCTACTGGAAAAACTAGCAACCTCAGCAAAGTTTGAATTAGGATAAATTATGCAATCTGGTGAGAACATAAGAGATACATTTTATTGTATTTCAATAGACACAACTGGAGCTATACAGCAGTAGTTCAAAATAATGAGTTTGATTTATACTCGGGTTTGTGCCAAATTCTCTTATCATAGACCTACTGGAAAAGCGAGTTCATATGGTCAGTGAGCTTGTGCTCCTTATCACACCAGATGTCAGCTGTGGCTGCTGAAAAGGAAGTGGCAGTAGTTCAGACACACCACAGGAGAGAGAAAGATTTCTTGCAGGCAAATTTGGCTAGCAGATATTATCCGTATTTTATAGTTATTAAGGAGCTCTGCAAAAAACATCTGCCTCCTTGCAAGGCTGCCTATCTTCTAGTGTGAGGGCTGGTGCTGGGATCAGAATTCAGCAGAGGAACTGTTGTGTAGATGAGCAGGCAGCCTTCACTGTGACAGTCTCGCAGCATTATGTTTGGGCTCTCAATAAAACCTGCCAAAGTCCAGCAGGAACTTCTGAAAAGTATTTTGTCATAGAATAAACAGGAAAATATGTTTGATAGTGTTTTATAAAAGTGTCAGGATCAAACTAATGAGATTTACTTTTTAAATAATTTTATTATTAATAATAATAGAGGACCATAAATTAAATTTAAATTCTTATCTGAAGAAAATCTTGGATTGCTTTTCAGGAGAATTTTCTCCATTTGCTGTATCAAGTAAAGCTAGTAGAATAATAAATCTCATGTATTTCCTGAGGATTCTAATCCTTTGAATACCAAAAATTAGAAATTTCTTTTCCTGCTTCTAATTTAAAGTTCCTACGTGGCTTTCATGACTTTCCTATCAGGGATCATGACTAACCTAATTTTGAGTTGAAATTATCAAATGTTTTGCTACAGTATCCATGATGAAGCATATGAAAATAAATCAGACAGCTAAAAAACTTTTTAAAAAGTTTTTTTGAGGTTTATACAACTGCACTAGTGGTCTTTTTCCATTCAGGGGGAAAAAAAAAAAAGTATTGTTTTTCCTAAATATCCTACTGAGTAAGACTTGCTTATACATAAAACTTGAAAATACTTTTCTAACCAAACAGATAAACAAAAAGCAGAATTCTGTTTAGGGAAAATAATCAAGTCCCTTAAAAAAAAAAACCTGCAATGCCAAATTGACATGCTGTGTAGATCTGAAAAAAGAATCTAGATAGAAGTGTGTCTTACAGAAAAAAAAAAAAGGTATCCTTCTGAAGAACACAGTAAAAATCTGGAGTTAATAGGGGACACATACAAATTTGATTTAAGAATTTCATCACATGGAGAGCAGAAACACCTTATTGTAACCTCAGTCTTTTCCAAAAGCCGTATCAGCTTATGGCTGATTTATTTGGGGAAAATGTAGGATGTATGTTCTCGCTTTAAAGAAAATACATTTAAAGCAACTCTATTTTAATGATCTATGTATGGTTTTACTTTTTGAATCCAACAAGGACTCAAGAGCTTTCCAAACAAATTTGACATGTTTATTAAAGATAATTTTTAAAAGCCAACTTTTTGTTAATTAAAATTACTGTTACTCTCTGATTCAGCTTGTTTAATCAGGAAAACAGGTTAGATGGTGTCTACTTTGCTAAATCCAAACTTCTTTCAAGTCACTTTATTGTTTTATGTGAAATGTAGCTTTTTCTGTGGCTTGGTGAGGAAGAAATTGAAAGTACATTTGTACATCCTATTTTTTGAAATGGATTCTCTGTGCTACTTGAAGTGACTTACGGGAATATATAAAAAGAGAATTGAAACCCCACCGTGCAAATAGAAATTCCATTTTGAATACCTGCCTTCAAAATCCATGCCAAATGTTTCCCTGGTGTAAATCAATTTCAGTAGTATTACACCAGGGAAGAATTCAGATCTTTCTCTCCATGCCAGTGATCCACTGGCAATATCAATCTATCTGCCATGCTACTTTCAATTTTCTTTCACTCACACTTGCAGAATTAGTTAAAATTTATGGCAGAAAATAGTAAAACAGATTTTATTCCCCAGTACCTTCAGGAGTTAATGTAGTGTGAGTGAATCACACCTTTTATTTATTATTTTTCTCACGACATACATAATGTGTAAAGGAATTAATGAAGCAACAGCCAAATTGCAAAGGTCATTGGTGTGTAGAAAACTATACATTCACTGGTTCTTATTGGAAATTACCTTATCCCTTTAAGGTGTTGCCATTTATAAATTCTTGCTAAACTTCTGGGAAATCAGTCTGAAAGTTCAGAAAAGAAAATATTGAAATCCTTTTTTATTTGGAGATTTTTCAGAAGAAAATGTCTGGAAGAGCTTGTAATATAATAACAAACATTCAATGGAAGGTAGAGAACCCTAAATTTCTTTTTGCATTTAGACACGTTGGCTGAAATATATAAACAGGTTAAATCTATGATCACTGGAGATCAGTTTGCTATCTGAAGTATGTAAATCTGCCAAATCAAAATACTTTCTATAAGATCTTTTCTTACTGACTTTAAACAGGTAACTACGAAGATTTTTTTTTTACCTATGTAGAACAGATGACCATGAAAATTCTTTAATTATATATATCTTACACAATTTTTCAGGATTTTATTGAGGAACAATGGTTATATGCACATGAGAAAAACTGTAGCACTGCTGCTTCATTATATGGGAAACCTAGATTGTTTAGAATAAGCTCCTAAAAAGCAATAAAATATATAACAGCAGTGTACTTGTATCTTTTAGTAACTGACCTGAGAAACATCACAGTATTCTTGGAGCCAGAAGAGTAGTTTCATCTTATATCATTTGGTGTGGCAAAAGGAGTCTCATAAACATGAAAGTTTGAAACAGCATCCTCAAGAACTCTCTTCACTTCTATTGCTATTCTTAAACAGATCTTGAGTTGATGGACAGTTGATTAAAAATTCCGTTCTATAAATAATTTTAACATGCATAGTTTTAAGCATTTACTTTAGTTTTTTTTTTTTCTAAAATAGACACTTAACATAATACTATTAAGATAGGAAAAGATGGAATCATAAAGGGGAGGAAAATGCAAATTCAGTATTTCGGTAGTCAAGAGGAAGCTTGAGACTATTTCTTCTATCCCTAATTATCAAAGTCAATCAAGACAGAGAATATATTTAATGTATTTTGTAAACATTGATTATTCTTTTAGCAAAGCAGTTTGTAAATGTTTACCCAATTGCTACTTCTAAAGATTCTACCAAAGCCGCCTTTTTCAGTAGTTGAAAGCTTCTTTCTAATTTCAAATGAATTCAAGACAGTTCATAGCATTTTTTTCCCCCTTGGACAAGATTTTTGTTCTCTGGTGTTGATTTTCTCCTCACTTCTAAGACTGCATTTGCATTATATCTCTGGCACTGTATAGCTATGTTTAAGAAGTCAAATTCTCTTACTGTCTGTCTAGTAAGGTAGAACACACTTTCCTCTCATCACAGAATTTTTGCAGTTAGCTGCGAAAGTTCAGGTTTGGGACAATTCATCCTGAGCGTAGATGATCAGAAATATGTATATGCTATCTGTTTGTAGAGGTCTCATTTAACTATGAACACCCCTCCCATTCTTAGAAAGGTCTTTACTAGAGAGAAAAATGCCAGTGTTGCATTTATAAATAGTTCATGATTGCATCATGCTGACAATGAAATGTCAAACTATTCAGTACACAAGCCTTCCTCCTCTTCCTATAATTTTTGCTGAGGAGATTTTTAGCAGGAATTCAGAAATCTTAGTAAGGTCTGTACTATGGTTCTTTGTACTACTAAATTTAACCAAATCTATTTTATTTCCAACCTTGAATCCTTCTTCTAGCATGACATTCTAATTCTCTTTTGCATTGATGTTCCCGACCTTGTGCATCCAACAGATTTCATTAACAAGCTGCTTCTTTTTACGTTGTCAATAAAATCAATTTTGTTCTCTAAGCTGTGTTTTCAGTTATCTGGTTTATCAAATACAGATCTATGTTTCCATCCCATTTTATCCCATTTTCTATTTATCTCCTCACCTAATTTATTAGTCATCTATGAAATACTCATTTAGAATATTATCTAAAGCCATGGGCAATATCATGGCATTTCAGTGTAGGTTGCAATAGATAGTTTATCTGTAATCACCAGTACTCCTAAATGGATATTGCTTTGATTCCTCTGGTGTCACTTTAACAATCCTGAAAAAACAGTGTAGCAGTGAAAATAGCTTGTAATCATTGTAAAGTGTTTCACTCTGATTAGTGGCTACTTCATTTAATCTCATATAATCATAGTATGCATCACATACCTTTGCGTATTTCTACATCAGACTGACTTGTTTCTGGTGTTCACTATTCACAGAGCTAAATTCGTTATAACCCACTAGCTGATACTTAGCTGGAAGGCAATTAGACTTCTCATGGTTGTTACCAGAGTATGTCATCTATGACTATAGCAGCCTAAGCCATGTTTTGTGGTAGCAGATACATTTTTATGTTTTTCCAAATTAATTCCGTTACAAATACTGTAGAACTTGAAAGATTACTCAAATTTTGAAGGGGTGAAGGGTGATAATCCTTATGTGATTTTTTCATATATGTCTTTTAAAAAAGAGTATGAGAAAAACTCACTCAAAATTAAAAGTTACAGGCAAGCCTTTAAGTAATGTCTAGCCATATATTTTTATGAGGGTTTACCACTCTTTACGCTGTGCTAGGAGTTTTGAAAATACTGGCACTTAGTCTGACACATTAATAACTGTAAAAATTGCATTAACTGAATGGGTAATAGAGCATGAAAATGTTCCAAAACTTAGGATATTAATGAGAAACTAGTGTGATTAAGAGTTTTTGTTCATAAATATGAATAAAAAATTCCTCACTGTTTCTGCTTTGGTTGAAGGAAATACAAATTCATGTAAGTATTGAAGATGTTTGGTTTTTTTCAAACGTCCTGAAAAAAGTCAACCTGCAAAAAAGAAGCATTTTTAAAAAGATAAATTGGCATTAAGGGAAACAGTTGTATCACAAAGATTATCTACCTCACTGCCAGAGTCAGGATTTAGAGCTTTTGAACGCTGAGAATCTGCAAGAAAGGCAAACTCTTGTTCCTTAAAAAACTCTTTTACACCTTGAAGAATTTGTGTATCATGAATCTCCAGAATGCATTTCTGATAGTAACCTAACAAATACAAAGAATTTTATTCTCATGACTGCTCTATAGATAGTGTTGATTCTCTTTAAGATCTTTCTCTGGCTTCTCAAGAATCATCTAACACAAAAACTAGGAGGTGTTGAACATTTCATCTTTTCTTCTTGTGCTTACCCTTGAGAATTTAAAAGTGTACTATCTAGATTTAGATTGTTACCAAAGTCAAAATGTGACCCTAGCAGGCTGTTAAAATATTACTGCAAAACTTTGGAAGTCTTCGAAAAACAATTTTTTTTCTTTTGAGAGGTGAATTTCAAAATGACTGCAGATGAACCAGATCTCACAGGCTTGCACACCAGATACATACCATCTTTTTATAGTTTGATAAACAAAGAATGATAACAGAAAGAATATGTTTACTTTTTGCTTTACTGGGTTTTAGTATATTCACGATTCAGCTTCTTGTTCCATTTCTTCAAGGACCTCATGATGCAGACTCCTTTTCCAAATACCTAGATGTGTTTAGAAATAGCTTCTTATCTTAAAGATGGATAGACAGTTAAAAGGACCTTGACTCAAAAATACTAGAGATTTTTCACACCTCTTGATAAGAGATTTGGATCTTGTTTAAGGTGTAGTTTCACTAAATCCATTTTAATGCTAGATCACACGGCACTTGAAACTGCAAATATAATACGAGTATAAACTGTTCTGTAGGCATGTTTTGCTAAGAAGCTATTGCTTACACTGAGTCCGTTCTTTTGTTCA